>NC_134354.1:326400827-326700827 GCF_048569485.1 Anomaloglossus baeobatrachus
CTGCCAGAAGAATTTTGTTTTCCAATAGCTGTGTCTTTCAGTTTCATTGAAGCAGAAATGCCATCTGCGATTAAACCTCCTCTTTGGGACAGGCAAAATAGCAAGTTCTTCTACTCCCTTATGAAAATGCCAGGAGTTAAATCCTCAGCTTGTAATTTTTCAGTCACGGTAAATGGGTCATTAAGCAATTCCTTCAATTCAGCCACCTGTGTCCATTGACCTTCATTTAAGGTTACTTGAGGGTTCACCATATCTATAACAAATTATTTTAGTTCAAGCAATCGCTCAGTCATTAAATAAGTGCTGCCTCGCCGAGTGGCTTGATCAACAATTGCCCCATTCCTAGCACGTCTCTTCAAGATGGAATCAATTTTAGGGGTTCTGGCGGCAATAACCAATTTCCTCACTTTTCCAATCAGATTTCCAGCATGTTCGCCAAGTTTCACAAATCCGGATTTTCGCCGGTTTGACTGATGCGGCGTACGCCAGTAAAGTACAATACAGTACAGTGGCAGCGCTGCAACTTCTGGGTCACATGACCGCATGTGACCGGTGTTTGTCGCGATGCCACTGTACTGTATACACTGTACTGGAGTGCGCCACATCCACCAAACCGGTGAAAAGGTGGCTGTGTAAAACCAGGGTCCCTCTTGCAGACTCTTATTGCCAGCTGCAGCGTGTGCAGAACACAGCGCATGTGATGAATATTGTAAGTGTTTTGAAGCAGCTTCAACAAAAACATCTAATCCTAAAGTATCATTTTGCTGTTCTGTTGTAATATCTGTTTGTTCCTCAGTTACATGAGCAGCACTGTGGCTCCATCTCCCACATACTGAATCCTAAATTTTCTTCTAGATGTTGTTCATTACTCTCATTCATCAGTTTAATTGTACTTTTCATGTTTGAAGCATTGTCCGTTACAATAGCAAGAACCTGTTCTTTTTTGAGTTTGTAATTTTGCAGAACTTTTTCCACTAAAGTCCGCTTTACATGCTGTGATCTCGCTAGCAAGATCACTAGCGTGCGTGCCCGCCCCCATCGGTTGTGAGTCACTGGCATAAATATTCAGCACATTGCACTACTTTCCCCAATTATATATTTTATACCGACTCCAACTCCACAGCCCTGGCTGTCAATCAAGACAAGAGACTGGCTTTCCTATGCAAATAAGGGCGCACCAAAGCATAGGCCACGTCAAAGGTGCACCAAAGCCTCTCATTTGCATATCGAAAATAAGATTTTTAAGCAAATATTAAAAAGAGGTTGTCCAGTCTAGAATGACAGGACTGCAGTCACTGACTGCAGATTTGTGAATCCTCCCAGTGCACTCACTGTACGCTACAAGTATTCTTCGGTGTCTGCGCCAGTAATGGCAGTCAGGTATGCGATATGCATACTCCCACAGCTAGAACCAGTCAAGGGGGCGCCACCTCACTCAATACAAGTGCGTTAAGCAAAGCCGTACCCAGTAGATAAGTATGTAATATGCAGACAACCGGTCAAAACTTAACTGAAAACTTGTCATTCTTGACCGGACAGCCCCTTTAAGCTAAACTGTGTGATTTTTGTAGGGGAACAGTCCTCTAATATAAATGTTTATTTACGTAAGCAGAAAAATAAAATTTCCCTCGACAAGCAAACATTTTTGCTGGTCATCGGGTGATCTAGCAGCCTGTTTAGATAGATCAATAATCGGATTCTGATTATTGGCAGCATTGTAAATGCACCTCAAAGAGTAACTAAACAATGTTGAGAATTTTTTTTATTTTTTATGCTCTATTCGGAGCAGATTGTTGGGGAATCTGGTCCGGAGACCCCCAACCAGAACTGAATAGTTCTTTTAGAAAAGCGCACACAGCACAGAGCGAATGCAGTTGAAAGTCATAGCACTGTCTTCTACGCTGTTTACTTCTAAGGGGTCTTTTGAGCAATCTATGGGGGTCTCAGGACCTAGAACCGCTTCAATGTGCTCAGAATTAATAGATCTAAAACAGACTCTCCCCCAAAAGTTAAGGTATATTTTAATGTTTAATAGTTCTACTGCCTGCACCTCATCCGTACAGCAATTCCTGTCTGGTCCGCAGACTGATGGCTGTAAATAACTCTTACTAGCGCCTTACCATTGTTAGGCCTAAGCCATACGGCGAGAAAAACAATGCGAGTGGAGTGCGATAAAACATCGCATTCCACTCGGACCAATTCTAGCCTGTGTGTCAGCACACATGAGCGATTATTTTCTCAGCCCTAATCGGACTGAGAAAACAAATCGCAGCATGCTGCGATTGTAATGCGAGACTCTTTCTCTCGCACCCATTCATGTGAATGGGGCGAGAGAAAAATCGCACTGCACTCGCGGTACACCGGTGTACCGCTAGTGCAGTGCGAGAATGGCAATAGCCGGCTACGCAGGAGACGGGGAGAGAAATCCCTCCCACCCCTCCTGAGTGCCGGCCCGTCCCCTGCAGCTGAGGTCTGCTCCCACGAACGGACCTCAGTTGCAAGGACACACGCATGACACTCAGCTCTTCTGTACTGCCAGCACGAGCCGAGTGTCATGCAAGGGGATCGCAGTAGTCCCCGTGTGGCCCCAGCCTTAAAGACATACTAGAAGCTGCAGTTTCATGCCAGACAATATGTTGGGCTCGCTATGGTTCTGGATATGTAGTCGTGATTTGAGGTTGGTTCTGGTGATTAGTCGTGTAGATGTAGCAATATTTCATTTATTAGACTTGATAGTAGATCATTAGCGTCAGTAGGCCAGACTAAATATATAGCTGTCTCAAGTCCATACGTCAGCGGAACGAGTATTTGACTAAGGCCCTTTTCACACGTCAGTGAAAAACAGACGTTTTTCACTGGCGTGTAAAACACGCACATGTCCCTGCGTGTGCCGTGAATCACGGCACACGTGGGTTGTCTAAGTGCAATCCGGGCTCCGTTCTCCATGGCCTGTGATTGCACTTAGAAATCAACTCACCTGTGCCCGCTCTCCGTGGTGCTGAATCCTCCCGCGGTGCAGCATCCGGCCGGCGGTGACCCCTGCAGCAGCTGCTTCCGGGTCGGCTGTGTCGTGCATCATTAAGATGCGCGACAGTAATCTCCCTGCTGCTTCTAAGCCGGCTGAACGGGCTGCAGAGGACATCGCTGGACGCCGGGTGAGTTAAAATGTTTATTATTTTAAATGCATGTTTTTTTTCTGGCACGTGTTTCACGGACCACACCACTGCGTGGTCCGTGGGACATCAGTGATGCCAGAAAAAAAATGGACATGTCTCCGTGCGGCAATCACGCACACGCGGGTACGCCGCACGGAGACACGTGCAGTGAAAAATCACTGACGTGTGAGCAGACCCATTCATTATAATGGGTCTGCGTATGTCAGTGATTCTGGTACGTTTTAAAAAAAGAACAAACGTACCGGAATCACTGACGTGTGAAACAGGCCTAAGGCTGAGGCCACACTGGGATTAGTGCGAGTCCTCACGTGACACTTTGCTCACGCTCGCAGCACAGCAGGAGCCGACTGTCATGCAAATGTTGTCCAATCGTACCAACTGTGTAGAGGGGAGGGCCGGATTTGTCTCCCCATCTCCTCCATTATCAGCTGATGCGATTATCGCACTGCACTCGCGTTACAACGGTGTAATGTGAGTGCAGTGCGATGTGTCTCTCGCCCCCCATAGAATTGAATGGGTGCAAGTGAAACAGGATCGCATTCCACCCGCAGCATGCTGCAATTGTTTTTTCTCGGTCCAATTAGGGCGGGGGGGAAAAAAAAAAAAAAAAAAAAGGAAAATCGCTCATGGGAGCTGCCCCAGAGTAATATTGGTCCAAGTAGAATGCGATTTTTTTTTCTCTCTCATTCCCCTCGCTCCATGTTACTTGCCGTGTATGCTGACCCTAAAGCCTTAACATGTGAATCACACAAATCCCTTTAAAATTCATCTTTATTGAAATTCATTATTAAAAACGCCCCACTAGAAACAAAAAAAAAACGCAAACAGATATATAATAGAAGAACAATATTGAGTGAGGAAAAACTAGATATATCAATAGGCAAATGTCAATAGAATAGTAACAGTCACCACTCATGGGTCTTACATAAAAAGGACCCTCATAACTAAAGGCCCAGTCACACTAAACAACTTACCAGCGATCCCAACAACGATACAACCTGATAGGGATCGCTGGTAAGTTGCTAGGAGGTCGCTGGTGTGATGTCACACTAAGCGACGCTCCAGCGATCCCACCAGCAACCTGACATGGCAGGGATCGCTGGAGCGTCGCTACACATGGAAGCATGCTGCGCTTGGTAACTAAGGTAAATATCGGGTAACCAACCCGATATTTACCTTGGTTTCCAGAGCACGGCGCTTAGCGCTGGCTCCCTGCACACCTAGCCACAGTACACATCGGGTTAATTACCCGATGTGTACTCTGCTACGTGTGCAGGCAGCAGGGAGCTGGCTTCTGCGGACACTGGTAACCACGGTAAACATCGGGTAACCAAGAAGCCCTTCCCTTGGTTACCCGATATTTACCTTCGTTACCAGCGTCCGCCTCTCTCACACTGCCAGTGCCGGCTCCCTGTTCCCTGCACTCCTAGCCACAGTACACATCGGGTTAATTACCTGATGTGTACTCCGGCTACGTGTGCAGAGAACAGGGAGCCGGCACTGGCAGCGTGAGAGCGGCAGACGCTGGTAACGAAGGTAAATATCGGGTAACTAAGGTAAGGGCTTCGTTACCCGATGTTTACCGTGGGTACCAGCGTCCGCAGAAGCCGGCTCCCTGCACATTTAGTTGTTGCTCTGTCGCTGTCACACACAGCGATGTGTGCTTCACAGCGGGAGAGCAACAACTAAAAAATGGCCCAGGACATTCAGCAACAACCAACGACCTCACAGCAGGGGCCAGGTTGTTGCTGGATGTCACACTAAGCAACATCGCTAGCAAGTTGTGCCTCAGCAGCGATGTTGCTAGCGATGTTGCTAGCGATGTTGCTTAGTGTGACGGTACCTTAAATCTGACCACTGCCTACCAACGGAGGGTATGACACCCTAACTTAGCTGGGCGCCCTCTTTCCTTGTCGGCTACACCCTTACTCACCCTACTATATGTGAACTAGATGTGTGCTAATAATCAGCAATACATATGACTATTAATGCATATTGGCATCCAATATCCCAATCAGAAATCAACTTTAGAGCAGTAACATACAATTAAAGGGAACCAGTCACCAGATTTTTCCCTATGCAACTAAAACTACCACCTTCTGTCAACTCCTGGGCTGCATTCTATGAAGGTGTGCCTTGTATCTGGCCCCCTTTTCAGGCCACAAAAACAACTTTAAAATATATACACAAAAAGGTAATATTTTATATCGGTGGGCCTAAAGGACGGGCTCTTGCTCCTTAGTTACCCCCTCCTGCCGCTGTACGCTGTCCCGTGTTGATTTGAATTGATGACGACGGTCCAGTCATCCCCCACGCTGTGCCGAAGTCTCACGCATGCGCCGTTATTGAAAGCCACTATCACGGGCCTGTGCACAAACTCTCACGCGCGCCGGGAATGTATTTGCGCAGGCACGAGATTATGGCCGGGTACTAGCATGACGATGTGAGGTCATGTACAGCGCCGCTCAATCTCGTGCCTGAGCAAATACATCCCCGGCGCGAGGGATAGTTTGTGCACAGGCCAGCGACAGCGGCCTACAATAATGGCGCATGCGCGAGACTTCGGCACAGCAGAGGATGACGGGACCGTAGTCATCAATTAAAATCAACACAGGGGGCGGCGTACAGTGGCAGGAGGGGGGGGGGGACAAAGGAGAACACCTGAAGCTGTTAAAAGAAGCTAAAAAACTTGAATGTATGCGCAATAAGTGCAGATCTTCATTCATTTAGCACTTTTTCAAGTGTGTTACAGAGTAGATCAGCCTTAAATAGATGTGTGCACACATACTCATACAACTTACGTCACTAAGGGGGCACAACTAAAGTGCCTGGGGTAGCATGAATGCCAAATACAGCCCTGCCTGTAGATACCAGGGCTGTGGAGTCGGAGTCGGAGTCGTGGAGTCGGAGTCGGAGCTCATTTTGGTGGAGTCGGAGTCGGAGTCGGTATAAAATGCACCGACTCCGACTCCTAAAATATATAATAAATTGGGGACAGGAGTGCAATGCAGAATGTGCTGAATATTTTACTAAATAACAACATTTAGTATAATGCTTATATTTAAGTGAAAAATTTATTGTAGTACAATG
This sequence comes from Anomaloglossus baeobatrachus, assembly GCF_048569485.1. NCBI lineage: Eukaryota > Metazoa > Chordata > Amphibia > Anura > Aromobatidae > Anomaloglossus > Anomaloglossus baeobatrachus. Next base: position 326,407,094 of record NC_134354.1, read on the forward strand.
TGAACATCAGACATCTAATTGTTTTTATGATACAATAATCAAGATATTTGGATAGAACATAAAATATTTATTGGAATACAACTTTAGAACACAAAAAAACTAATAAATTGTAAATATGTAATATATATAATATATATATATATTATATATATATATACAGTGTATATACACACACACAAGATATATATGTAATCTACTGTATATTACATAGTGTATTACATATTTACAATTTATTACAGTTTTTTGTGTTCTAAAGTTGTATTCCAATAAATATATTTTATGTTCTATCCAAATATCTTGATTATTGTATCATAAAAATTATTAAATGTCTGATGTTCACATACACATATTCATGTACTACAATAAATTTTTCACCTAACTATAAGCAATATATGTAGGAGTCGGAGTCGGAGCCGGAGTCGGAGTCGGTGCAAGAGAATTTGAGGAGTCGGAGTCGGAGTCGAAGGTTTGGCTTACCGACTCCACAGCCCTGGTAGATACTGTTTTAATAGAAATTATGATGTTGGAGCTACATGTAGAACAGACTGCCCTGTTCAGAACATGATTAATAATAAAAAAAAAAAAAAAATTGACCCTGATACGTTAAAACTGGTATTTAATAATGCCAGTCAATCAGGGGAGTGCAGGATTTTAGCAGTGGCATGTCCCAGACAAATATTATTCCAGTCAATTACAACAGCACCAGGGAAGTATGTGACGGGCAAGTGTAGCCACGACCTGTCCTCCAGAGCTCTGTCCATTTTGAAGCTGGCATGAAACAAAACAGAAGAATAGGAACGACAAAAATTGTACATTGTAATACATTACAGGGGAGGAAGGGGGGGGGGGGGGTGTCGATTGCCCACCTTTCCGGGCAGTCATTTTATTTTAAATACACATTGCGGACTAATAAATATTGCACCCTTTGCCTTCCATAGCCCATGAGAAGAGCTATTGCTGGCTGCAGAATGAGTTAACAGAAAATCCATGTCAGCTTGCCACAATGGTCTGAAAGTTTGTTACTCTTATCTGTCTTTTTCTAAGCTACTCACCTATTTATTACTACAGGCCACAAAGTTATTGGGGTTGTCTGGGCAAAAAATGACAAATCTGCAGCCACTCTGACTGTAGACTTGTGACTCCTAACATGTGCGATGTGAGGGGATTCATGCAGTGTGAGCTCTGTGATGGCACGTGACCACAGGTATGAGATATGAATACTTCCAGCCAGCATTTCTCCTGTTCAGAGCTATGCTGAAGCACCACCCTGATCAGAAAAAAACAAAAAACAAAAAACAAGTTTAAAATCACCCCCTTTTTGCCCACATTGAAAATAAAAAAAAAAAATACAAATATTTGGCATCGCCTGGTTCACAAATGCCCGATCAAAATATAAAATCAATTAATCTGATCAGTAAAGGGTGTAGAGGGGGGGGGGTGCTGCAAAAAAAAAAAAAAACGAACGCCAGAATTACGATTCTTTTTTGGTTGCCGCAACATTGCATTAAATTGCAATAGCAGGCGAACAAAACATCGCATCAACACAAATATGGTATAATTAAACTTGTCAGCTCAAGACTAGAGCTGGGCGGACTCGCAGATAACCCTGCTGAATATAAAAATCTGAGCTGGAAACTGGTACCCATATAACTCTATGGGTACCAGAGTCAGGTGATTAAAAATGTTGGTAGAAGGGCTGGGGGGTAGGAGCGCGCGTAGTACACTCACCGAAGATCCGTCATGGCGGCAAGAAGCTTCCAGGTCACGCATTTCCTTCCATCCAGAGCCGACAATTAACCCTCATTGAATCTTCACTGCTTTCCCATCCCACTGGCACATGTAATTGGTTGCAGTTAGACACGACACGACCCCACCCTGAGTGGCAGCGTTTCATCTGATTGCAACCAATCACAGGCGCCAGGACAGCCGGTGGGCGGGGAAAAAAGTACAGGTCAGTATTGTAGTATAAAAATATATGAGAATCAATAAAACAATCGGCGTAGGTCTCCCCAGTATTCTGATACCAGCACAGATAAAACCCAGTTACAGGCTGCAGCCCTCAGCTGTTGGGCTTTATCTTGGCTGTATCAAAATAAGGCGAGAATCACACTTGTGAGGGACTCGAGCGAGTCTCGCATCGCATCACCAGGCACGACGCGATTGTCTCCGAACATAAGCGTGCAGCTGCATAGAAGTACATGTAGCCGACCTGATCCTGTCAGGAGAGTGTGTGCGTCCGTGCTGGGTGATGCAATGCAAGACTCGTAAGAGTCCCTCGCAAGTGTGACTCTGGCCTAAGAGGAACTGATTAGGCTTTTTTTTTTCTTTTTTTTAAATAAAATGTCCAGTTCCCCCTCAATTTTGATACTCAGCCAAGATAAAGCCCGACAGCTGGGGCGGTCCAACCTAAAACTATCAGGCTCCAGCAGCAATGGTTGCATCCAATAGATGCGACAATCCCACCACTTTACCCTGCTCTTCCCGATTGTCCTGGTGTGGTGGCAATCATGATAATAAGGAGTTAATGGCAGCCCACAGTATCCACTAAGTCCTGGATTAATGATGGCAGCGTCTATGACACCTCATCACTAAACTGTAAGTGAAAGTAAATAAACACAAACACCAAAAAAATCCTTTATTTGGAATACAAAATAAAAAAAAAAAAAAAAACCCCACACACACCACACCCTCACCCGAGGTCCGATGTAATCCATACGAGGTCCCACGGCAAATCAGCTCTTCAACTGAAACCTCACACCGAGCACCATAAAGCATGACTGCTCGCTTTGAGCTCCAGAGAATGAATGAGCTGCAGCGATCATTTCACTCTGGCTATTTGCGGTCACAGCTGGAAGATCCCACTTGTCACCGCAGGTAATCTGACCTCAGAGGAGTAGTAAAGGAGGAGTAAAGTTACCTGCATCTCTCGGCAGAAAACTGCGGGGTTTTTGCCAAGAGATGCAGATTTGGTGCTGAAATTTTAAAGCGCACCAATCACCATGATTTTCACATACAAGCTAAAGCTAGTGCTGTACTGGCACTATCAGGCTGATTCTCTACATACCTGTAATGGTCAGCAAGGATGTTTAGGTTTTGAAATCCAAAAAAAGTGAAGTTTATAAAATGAACAGCTAGTTGAGTGACATGAGCAAAGGAGCAGATCATATATTCAGAGTTATACCCTCCCCTCTGTTTGTATAATGCTTATACTAATTCTAACAACTCACTGTGTGTGAAGGACCTGTGGTGAGGTCATACCAATGTGACCAGAAGGGGCAGGGCCTCAGCCACCAAAGCTGGATGCCAGGTCCCATGGGTATGACCTCACACAGGTCCTTCACAGACAAAGTGAATAGTTTGTATAATACTTATGCTAATTCTAACAGATAATTATAACTACCCTGTTTCCCCTAAAATAAGACTGTCTTTTTGTTTTTTTTTGCCTCAAAAAAAGCACTAGGTCTTATTTTCAGGGGGTGTCTTATTCTCGAGGAGACATGGTTTGGGGGAAGATTAGCCCACACAAAAAGCAAAACCCCCCTTCCCAGGAAAATCATACTTAGGCTATGTGCGCACGTTGCGTTTTTACCCGCGTTTCTGCAGCGTTTTTAGCTGCAGCGTTTTTGCGCTAAAACGCATGCGTTTTTGTTTTCCAGCAAAGTCAATGGGAAAAGATGAAATCCTGTCTGCACTTTGCTTTATTATCTGCAGCGTTTAATTTTCATATTTGTGGTCAAAAACCATGCAGAAAAAGAAGCAGCACGTCAGTTGTTTTTGCTATTTCTGCAGCGTTTCCTTAACATTGGAGTCAATGAGAAATGGAAAAATGCAACCAAAATCAACTTTCCTGTGTTTTTCATGCTTTTTACCGGCTTTTCCACTGAGTTTTTGGCTTCAAAAACGCATGCTTTTCTGGCATAAAATTAAAGGGTTATAATGTTCCTTATACACACACAAAAACCGAAAATTTAAAATGATAAAAAATATTAAACTTTACCTATTTTTATGTTAAAATGTGCATAACCGCTATTTCATTAAAATTGATAATTTTCCATATATTTTTATTAAAAGTTAATTTTATCCTTTTTTTCTCTTTTTTCATTCTTTTTGACTATTCCAACTTTATTTCTCAGTGTCTTGATCTACAAAACGCATCTGCAGAAACGCAGGTGAAAACGCAGGTAAAAAGTGCTGAAAACGCACTAAAAACGCGGTAAATACGCATGCGTTTTTAGCGCTAAAAAATGGTCAAAAGCCATTTGGTCGAAAACCAAGGGAAGGAAAACGTGCAGAATAAACTGCAGGTACTCCGACGCAACGTACGCACATAGCCTTACAAGCCCCGGGTGTCTGAATGGCTCCCAGATATCCCAGCATGTGGCTCTCCCCTGCATCTGGCCAACACACATACATCAGAACATACTCACACATAAGATAGCGTACACACATATAGACAAACATCAGATTCCATAGGATTCCTCCCTGGGATCTCTATGCTGCACGCCTCACCTACATCTGGCCGCCACACATACATCAGAACATACTCGCACATCAGATAGCATACCATAACACACACACACACACTTCCTTCCTGGGATCTCCAGTGGGCACACACACACACACACACAACATCCGGAGATATCACATGGCTTCCGGCCATGTGATCCTCCCGCAGGTCCTGGAAGCTCCACTGCACAGCGTTGCAAGCCCTTATTTCCGCCAAGAAGCAAGATATATTGCTGGATGTGGTGAGTGTGTGGATGCGATCTGTAGAGAGAGAGTGTGAGTGAGTGTGTTCCGTCGCAGGACCTTTATGCGCTCACCTGCTCGCGATCGGCGTCTGGTGAGTATGACTGGGGTCTTCTCTCTTCTGGGCGTGTCCACTGTCTATAATGAAGTGTCCTGCAGTGCCTAACTTTTACCGCCACATGGACACTTCATTATTGACCGCAGCTAGAGGTCTTATTTTCGGGGGATGTCTTATATTTAAGCCTCCCTGAAAAATCCTGCTAGGTCTTATTTTCGGGAAATTACGGTATGAATATATGATCTGCTCCTTTGCTCATGTCACTTAACTAGCTGGTCATTTATAAACCTCACTGGATTTCAAAACCTATACATCCAAACTGACCACCACAGGTATGTAGAGAATCAGCCTGATAGTTCCAGCATAGCACTGGCTTCAGCTTATATACGAAAATCCTGGTGATTGGTTCCCTTTAACACAATATTCCTGCACCCATTCTACACCTCCTTGCAAATTAAAAAAAAACAAAAAGTTTTTCATCCAAGAGGTGCAAATTTTGTGCAGACTATTTCAGCACTAAATGTGCACCTCCTGGCACAAAACAGCGGCAATAATATAGACATACCAGGGAGGTACAGACACCTGACATCAGCAGTGCCAGCTCCTGCAGTTATACACTCCGTATATGGGTGCGCTTACACAAGCTGTGTGACCCTGACACGGCCGAACTCTCTCCTGACGGGTCGGCTGCATGTATTTCTATGCAGCTGAGATGCTTCTCTCTGGAGAGTGCGTGGCCGTGTCTGGTTATGCGATCAGATACTCGTGCAAGTCATATGGCTCGTGTGAACGCACCCTATAGAATATATCAGGGAGGTACATAGCCCCGTGATTGGTTGTAGGGCGACAGGCTGGGGGCGCATCTGACTGCAACCACAGACTCCAGGCTGGCCGACGGGGGGAAAGTAATGCATATACATGAGCGGCCCATTTAGTGAAGGAGGGGTCGCAGGAGTAATGTACAGCTGCAACGGAGCCTTTGTAAGTAGGAAGCGCTCGCTTTTATTCTTATTTTCTTTATTTTTCATTTTCTCAAGTTCCGGATCGAACACCAGGAATCCCGGGCCCGGCACTGGACACTTTAACTGCGCTGATCTGGACTTTTACAGTCCGGGTCTGCCCATCACTACTCAAAACGCAAAAAAAAAAAATCACTGAGCCCCAGATCCCGAAAAATGAGAACGCTATGGGTCTCAGAAAACGGCGACAAAAGTGCTATCCTTTTGATGAACTTCTGAATTTGTTTTCACAACTTGGATAAAAAAAAAAAAAAGTATTAATGTTTGAGATTTAAAAACTCACACTGGCCTGGGGAATCATACTGACATCAGTTTTACCATATTGTCAGCATGGTGACTAAAAATTATTAAAAAAAAAAGTAATTTCAGGGGTTTTTTTTGCAATTTCACCGTACTTGGAATTTTTTTCCTCCCGTTTTCCAATACAATATGGGGCAGAATGAATGGTGTCATTTAAAAATACAAATTGTCCCGAGAAAAAAAAATCCCTAATATGGCCATTTTGATGGAAAAATACAGGAAAAAAAAAAAAAAAAAAGTTATGGCTCTTGGAAGAAAAAAAAAAAAAAAAAAAATCCCGAAAGGTGGACAATAATAAGGCTATGTTCACACTAGAAAAATGATTTTTCTTAAGAAATTTCTTAAGAAATTTCTTGAGTGCATCTGTGTTAAAAAACGCACCAAAAACGCACCTGCGTTTTTGCCGCGTTTTCGGTCCGTTTTTGGTGCGTTTTTACCGCTGGTTGCTCCCTGCGTTATTGTGCCAATTATCTATGGCAAAAAACGCAGTTAGCTGCAGAAAAGAAGTGACATGCTCATTCTTTTTCTTAAGAAAATCTACTGAAAGAATTTTCTTAAGAAAAAAACGCAGTGTGTGCACAGCTAATTTTTTTTGCCATAGGTTTTGCTGGGGAATGTCTGCAGAAAGATTACAAGAATTTCTCAAGAAATTTCTGCAGCAAAAACGGACCCAAAACGCAGGTAAAAAACGCAGTGTGTGAACATAGCCTAAAAGTTTAGTAAAACCATGGTATTTGTGATTCCTTAAACTTCTTTTGCTCAAGCTAATGGCTGCATTATAGCACCATTCTAAATGCTGGGTTGTGCATTTCATTGCTTCTGGGCAAGAATATGGTACCATAAATTAGCACACTGAGCACCTATTGGTCTGTAGTGGGGCACTTAGTTTTTGTATTACTAAGCCTCCAAACAGGCTCTATGTGCAAAAGGATAGTGTCCATATAAATAGGAGGCCTGATATACTTCTGTTACTAACTGTATGTTGCCAATAACTAATACTATTGCATTTTCCACCCATCATTAGGGTGTAAATTTTGGGCTACTCCATGATGGCCATTCAAATGGCCTATGGTGGAACAAAAGGCACAGACTCAGATTTTACTCTCCATCGTGTTATACATGATTCTGAAACAGGAAATATTGTTGCTCAGAAAATCAATGTCACATGAACCCCAGGAGAGGCAGTGCAGACACCGCTGGAACGAAGCCGTATGACAGTAAGGCTAAGGGCACACATCAGGTTTTTGCCATCAAGCATAATCCGTTGTAAAAAGTTATGTGACGGATCTGGTGAAAAAAATGGATCAGTCGCATCAGTTTTTTCCATCCGTTTCTTCCTTTTTTTGACTGATCTGTTTTGATACTAAGCATGCTCAGTAAAAAAAAAAAAAAAACGAATCCTGCAGCCATAATCCGGTTATTGCCGTATTACGCCGGATCCGGCATCCATAGGCTTCCATTATAAAACATGCCGTACGGCTTTGTTTGATGGACACAAAAACGTTCACCTCAATGTTCCATCCGGCCGCCGGACAAGCAAATCTTGACGGATCCGGCGAAAGCCGAATGGAACGCAAGGCTATCCGGCGCTAATAGACGTCTATGGGGGGGAAAGTGCCATTTTACAAAGCGGAAACATAAGAATTGAAAAGGCGTTGCCCTAGTAGTGGACAAACCCTTTAATGGCGGCAAAATTAAAACTAAAATTTAGATAGTTATTGCAAAGCAGCTAGGGTAACTTGGGGAATGACCAATGTTGGACTAAAAATCACTTAGGACTTTTATGAGTAGTTTGACAATAGGAATCATTTGTTAAAATCTTTGTGGTACATTCCGAGGCACAATAACTACCTGGCTTCTCGGATATGTCCAGTTATGCTGAATTAGTTAGATAAAAGGCTAAATACAAAATTATTGTTAAACTGTTAAGAGGATCATCACTAGGACGGATGAGGACATAGATGTAGGTCTACAGTACATGGTTGTGTAAATGATCATTACCAGGATGGATGAGGATGTAGGTATACAGTACATGGTCTTTTAGAGGATCATCACCAAGACGGATGAGGACATAGATGTAGGTATACAGTGCATGGTAATACAGAAAATGCATGATCAGTTACACTGTGTGCAGAATTAGGATGGAGTAGGATGGAAAAGGACATAGCTGCAGGTATATGGTCATGCAGAAGACCATCACCAGTATGGAAGAAGACATAGCTGTAGGTATATGGTCTGTAGTCATGTAGAGGATCATCACCAGGGTGGAAGAGGATGTAGCTGTAGGTATACGGTCTGTGGTCATGTACAGGATCATCAGTAGGATGGAAGAGAACATAGCAGTAGGTATATGGTCTATGGTCATGTAGAGAACCATCACCAGGATGGAAGAGGACAAAGCTGTAGGTATATGGTCATGTAGAAGACCATCACCAGGATGGAAGACATAGCTGTAGGTATATGGTCTGTGGTCATGTACAGGATCATCAGTAGGATGGAAGAAGACATAGCTGTATGTATATGGTCTGTGGTCATGTAGAGGATCATCAGTAGGATGGAAGAAGACATAGCTGTAGGTATATGGTCTGTGGTCATGTAGAGGATCATCAGTAGGATGGAAAAGGACATAGCTGCAGGTATATGGTCATGCAGAAGACCATCACCAGTAAGGAAGAAGACATAGCTGTAGGTATATGGTCATGTACAGGATCATCAGTAGGATGGAAAAGGACATAGCTGTAGGTATATGGTCTGTGGTCATGTACAGGATCTTCAGTAGGTTGGATGAAGACGCAGTTGTAGGTCTATGGTCATTTAGAGGACCATCACCAGTATGGAAGAAGACATAGCTGTAGGTATATGGTCTGTGGTCATGTACAGGATCATCAGTAGGATGGTCATGTACAGGATCATCAGTAGGAAGGAAAATGACATAGCTGTAGGTATATGGTCTGTGGTCATGTACAGGATCTTCAGTAGGATGGATGAAGACGCAGCTGTAGGTTTATGGTCATATAGAGGACCATCACCAGTATGGAAGACATAGCTGTAGGTATATGGTCTGTGGTCATGTAGAGGATCATCAGTAGGATGGAAGAAGACATAGCTGTAGGTATATGGTCTATGGTCATGTAGAGAACCATCACCAGGATGGAAGAGGACAAAGCTGTAGGTATATGGTCATGTAGAAGACCATCACCAGGATGGAAGACATAGCTGTAGGTATATGGTCTGTGGTCATGTAGAGGATCATCAGTAGGATGGAAGAAGACATAGCTGTATGTATATGGTCTGTGGTCATGTAGAGGATCATCAGTAGGATGGAAGAAGACATAGCTGTAGGTATATGGTCTGTGGTCATGTAGAGGATCATCAGTAGGATGGAAGAAGACATAGCTGTAGGTATATGGTCTGTGGTCATGTAGAGGATCATCAGTAGGATGGAAGAAGACATAGCTGTAGGTATATGGTCTGTGGTCACTTACAGGATTATCAGAAGGATGGAAGAGAACATAGCTGTAGGTATACGGTCTGTGGTCATGTACAGGATCATCACCAGTATGGAAGAAGACATAGCTGTAGGTATATGGTCTGTAGTCATGTAGAGGATCATCACCAGGGTGGAAGAGGATGTAGCTGTAGGTATACGGTCTGTGGTCATGTACAGGATCATCAGTAGGATGGAAGAGAACATAGCTGTAGGTATATGGTCTATGGTCATGTAGAGAACCATCACCAGGATGGAAGAGGACAAAGCTGTAGGTATATGGTCTGTGGTCATGTACAGCATCATCAGTAGGATGGAAAAGAACATAGCTGCAGGTATATGATCATGCAGAAGACCATCACCAGTATGGAAGAAGACATAGCTGTAGGTATATGGTCTGTGGTCATGTACAGGATTCATCACCAGTATGGAAGAAGACATAGCTGCAGGTATATGGTCATGCAGAAGACCATCACCAGTATGGAAGAAGACATAGCTGTAGGTATATGGTCTGTAGTCATGTAGAGGATCATCACCAGGGTGGAAGAGGATGTAGCTGTAGGTATACGGTCTGTGGTCATGTACTGGATCATCAGTAGGATGGAAGAGAACATAGCTGTAGGTATATGGTCTATGGTCATGTAGAAGACCATCACCAGGATGGAAGACATAGCTGTAGGTATATGGTCTGTGGTCATGTACAGCATCATCAGTAGGATGGAAAAGGACATAGCTGCAGGTATATGGTCATGCAGAAGACCATCACCAGTATGGAAGAAGACATAGCTGTAGGTATATGGTCTGTGGTCATGTACAGGATCATCAGTAGGATGGAAGAAGACATAGCTGTAGGTATATGGTCATATAGAGGACCATCACCAGTATGGAAGACATAGCTGTAGGTATATGGTCTGTGGTCATGTAGAGGATCATCAGTAGGATGGAAGAAGACATAGCTGTAGGTATATGGTCTGTGGTCATGTACAGGATTCATCACCAGTATGGAAGAAGACATAGCTGCAGGTATATGGTCATGCAGAAGACCATCACCAGTATGGAAGAAGACATAGTTGTAGGTATATGGTCTGTGGTCATGTACAGGATCATCAGTAGGATGGAAGAAGACATAGCTGTAGGTATATGGTCATATAGAGGACCATCGCCAGTATGGAAGAAGACATAGTTGTAGGTATATGGTCTGTGGTCATGTAGAGGCTCATCAGTAGGATGGAAGAAGACATAGCTGTAGGTATATGGTCTGTGGTCATGTACAGGATCATCAGTAGGATGGAAGAAGACATAGCTGTAGGTATATGGTCATGTAGAGGATCATCAGTAGGATGGAAGAAGACATAGCTGTAGGTATATGGTCATGTACAGGATCATCAGTAGGATGGAAGAAGACATAGCTGTAGGTATATGGTCTGTGGTCATGTACAGGATCATCAGTAGGATGGAAGAAGACATAGCTGTAGGTATATGGTCTGTGGTCATGTACAGGATCATCAGTAGGATGGAAGAGAACATAGCTGTAGGTATATGGTCATATAGAGGACCATCACCAGTATGGAAGACATAGCTGTAGGTATATGGTCTGTGGTCATGTAGAGGATCATCAGTAGGATGGAAGAAGACATAGCTGTAGGTATATGGTCTGTGGTCATGTAGAGGATCATCAGTAGGATGGAAGAAGACATAGCTGTAGGTATATGGTCTGTGGTCATGTAGAGGATCATCAGTAGGATGGAAGAAGACATAGCTGTAGGTATATGGTCTGTGGTCATGTACAGGATCATCAGTAGGATGGAAGAAGACATAGCTGTAGGTATATGGTCTGTGGTCATGTACAGGATCATCAGTAGGATGGAAGAAGACATAGCTGTAGGTATATGGTCTGTGGTCATGTACAGGATCATCAGTAGGATGGAAGAAGACATAGCTGTAGGTATATGGTCTGTGGTCATGTACAGGATCATCAGTAGGATGGAAGAAGACATAGCTGTAGGTATATGGTCTGTGGTCATGTACAGGATCATCAGTAGGATGGAAGAAGACATAGCTGTAGGTATATGGTCTGTGGTCATGTACAGGATCATCAGTAGGATGGAAGAAGACATAGCTGTAGGTATATGGTCTGTGGTCATGTACAGGATCATCAGTAGGATGGAAGAAGACATAGCTGTAGGTATATGGTCTGTGGTCATGTACAGGATCATCAGTAGGATGGAAGAAGACATAGCTGTAGGTATATGGTCTGTGGTCATGTACAGGATCATCAGTAGGATGGAAGAAGACATAGCTGTAGGTATATGGTCTGTGGTCATGTAGAGGATCATCAGTAGGATGGAAGAAGACATAGCTGTAGGTATATGGTCTGTGGTCATGTAGAGGATCATCAGTAGGATGGAAGAAGACATAGCTGTAGGTATATGGTCTGTGGTCATGTAGAGGATCATCAGTAGGATGGAAGAAGACATAGCTGTAGGTATATGGTCTGTGGTCATGTAGAGGATCATCAGTAGGATGGAAGAAGACATAGCTGTAGGTATATGGTCTGTGGTCATGTAGAGGATCATCAGTAGGATGGAAGAAGACATAGCTGTAGGTATATGGTCTGTGGTCATGTAGAGGATCATCAGTAGGATGGAAGAAGACATAGCTGTAGGTATATGGTCTGTGGTCATGTAGAGGATCATCAGTAGGATGGAAGAAGACATAGCTGTAGGTATATGGTCTGTGGTCATGTAGAGGATCATCAGTAGGATGGAAGAAGACATAGCTGTAGGTATATGGTCTGTGGTCATGTAGAGGATCATCAGTAGGATGGAAGAAGACATAGCTGTAGGTATATGGTCTGTGGTCATGTACAGGATCATCAGTAGGATGGAAGAAGACATAGCTGTAGGTATATGGTCTGTGGTCATGTAGAGGATCATCAGTAGGATGGAAGAAGACATAGCTGTAGGTATATGGTCTGTGGTCATGTAGAGGATCATCAGTAGGATGGAAGAAGACATAGCTGTAGGTATATGGTCTGTGGTCATGTAGAGGATCATCAGTAGGATGGAAGAAGACATAGCTGTAGGTATATGGTCTGTGGTCATGTAGAGGATCATCAGTAGGATGGAAGAAGACATAGCTGTAGGTATATGGTCTGTGGTCATGTACAGGATCATCAGTAGGATGGAAGAAGACATAGCTGTAGGTATATGGTCTGTGGTCATGTACAGGATCATCAGTAGGATGGAAGAAGACATAGTTGTAGGTATATGGTCTGTGGTCATGTACAGGATCATCAGTAGGATGGAAGAAGACATAGTTGTAGGTATATGGTCTGTGGTCATGTACAGGATCATCAGTAGGATGGAAGAAGACATAGCTGTAGGTATATGGTCTGTGGTCATGTACAGGATCATCAGTAGGATGGAAGAAGACATAGCTGTAGGTATATGGTCTGTGGTCATGTACAGGATCATCAGTAGGATGGAAGAAGACATAGCTGTAGGTATATGGTCTGTGGTCATGTACAGGATCATCAGTAGGATGGAAGAAGACATAGTTGTAGGTATATGGTCTGTGGTCATGTAGAGGACCATCACCAGTATGGAAGAGTACATAGCTGTATCCAGTACATGGTCATGTTGTACAAATTAGGCCAGAGATGAGGGCACTACCGGTCAGGTAGCCTAAAGTAATTAATTGCCCATGTTGTGGCCTGATGCCCCCGTGTCACCAGCATGCCATGTCTCATTGTCTGCACACAATACACACGGCTTCTTCCCTCGATGCCACATTGTTCCCCTCCAACCAAACCGCTCACGCACACAATATAAAAGGTCACTTGCGTTACCTGCGACGTCCTGGGCACGCTCTGCCCACTGCTGCCAGGACTCCCGGGCGGGTGGACTCCTCTCTGACTAGTGGCCCAGCCGGCTGCATAGCCTTCGGGTCCTTTGTGCTGCTCCGAGTAGTCTCCTCCGGGGTAGGCCGGGAACCCTCGCCCCGGGCTGGGCGCCGTCAGCAGCTGGTTCAGGGTCGGGGTAGCAGCAGCTGGCTGCGCGGGACCGAACCGTGGCGGAGGCGGGGGGTAGGCCGGAGCCGGGGGCTTGCCCGTAGAGGCAGTCGGGCGAGGTGGGGGGTATCCAGGCTGGTAGGCCCGGTTCGGGTAAGCGGGATAGGAGTTGTAGGCCTCGTTTGGAGGCGGGTAGTCCAGACCGGGGCCAGGCTGGAAGACTCCCCGGTTGTAAGAGGAGAAAGCGAAACCCCCAGGCGGGAGCGATGAGGCGGAGGAGGCCGCAGCTGTATCTCCCGGCTCCTGAAGCGCGGACGTCGGGGCTGCACGGGTTCCGTTGGCCGCTTCAGGCGTCTCGGAGTCCGTGGAGGCCTGAGCCGTGGCCTCGACCTGAGGCTCGGTAGGTGGGGGGTCTCCGGGGCTCTTCTTTAATTCGGGACCGGTGGCGGGCGGGGTTCCTCCGAGGCTTGGGCCGGAGGCCGGGGCCACCTGTGCGGCCATGGAGCACTATGAGGAGGGTGGGGATGGAGGTAGCCTCCCCCCCCCAGGTGTCGGGCTAGTCTCGGGCAGGAGGGGAGGGGAGCCGTTTAGTCGGACACGAGGCGGTGGAGAGGAGGAGGAGAGGCCATTTTACCGAAAGAGGAGGAGGAGAGACAGGCCGCAAAGCGCGGAGCTAGGAGTCCTGGACTGGGGAGGCTGAGGCCGCAAGACCCGGCGAGTGGAGCACGAGGAGGGAGCAGAGCTGGCAGCTTCCTGCAAAAGGATCACACACACAGGAAAGTCCGGCCTGGAGCACTGGACGGGAACGCAACTCGCCAGTGTATGCAATACTGAGGAGGGAAGCTGCAAGCTCCGGAACTGGAGCACCGGACCTCCTTAAAGAAAGCCCACGCCGGATCGGGATCTCAATCGGTGGATTACACACTGGAACTCTTCATGCTCTTTGCAAGGGAGCACAGTTTTGAAGCGATCACATTTCAGGGGCGCCCAGAAAACTAGGAGGTGGGTCACTCTCTCATAAGGATGGCAAGTAGGGGAAAATCAGAGCTGAGAGAGACAGAACAGTTGGGGAAAACACGGAGCTGGATTCAAAATGGAAGTACAGCGCCTTCATTGGCTCTGCAAAACCCGGAATCTGGAGTCAGTACAGGTGCAGGGACACAATGAAAGAGGCGCAAGGGCCGGCACTGGATCACGGAGAATGAATCCTCCTTTTCCTATAGGCTTGCAAACAAGAGCCGGACAGAAAGACCTGGACCTGTTGAAAAGATCCGGAGTCATCCGATCGTCTCCCATTACTGAGAACCAAGTGGATCCGGGCAGTAAGACCCGGGGGCGGAGAGCGGGAACATGAAGTGCACTGGTGGGTCATGTGACAGCGCAGGGCGTGTCCATACGTCATAAGGTGTGTGCGCTCAGGACTGATCTTCATTGTGTACTAGCACAGTACTGTGAGGCAGCCTGAGCATTGTGCACATGTATGTACGTAGTCACATGGCAGCATTGCCGTGCTCGACTACGACATACTCTCTGCATACATCTGCAGTGCCTCCGTGTCTGGAGCTACTATTAGCTTGCTTACACAGGACGGCCATTTAGGACATTACACGGGCACGCTGCCGCCATATCTCCACTATGACCGCAGCCAATGGCACCGTTCCTCCAATGACCCCCAGACGCAGGCACAAAGAGCTCGGAGCGCCGGCCCTGGGGGAGGGGCGCTGTTCCCCGGATCTTCATTCTTAATCACACTGACTGGCAAGGCTTCCCCATAATGCATCGCAACGGAGCGTGGCAGCTCCCAAAACCCGGCGTGTGGAGTGCAGTAATATGGGGACGGTAGACAAAGGAGGGAGGAGGAGGAGGAAGGAGACTGCAGGAGCCACATTAGTGGACTTGGCTTCAATCAAAGGTTCCTGCCTACACATGTGCTTCCCTGTATGTACACAATGCTGATGTGTGCCTGCTGCTACAGGAGAGTGCTGCACACAGATGATGTTGATGTGTGCCTGCTGCTACAGATGATGCTGATGTGTGCCTGCTGCTACAGGGGAGTGCTGCACACAGATGATGCTGATGTGTGCCTGCTGCTACAGATGATGCTGATGTGTGCCTGCTGCTACAGATGATGCTGATGTGTGCCTGCTGCTACAGATGATGCTGATGTGTGCCTGCTGCTACAGATGATGCTGATGTGTGCCTGCTGCTACAGGCGAGTGCTGCACACAGATGATGCTGATGTGTGCCTGCTGCTACAGGAGAGTGCTGCACACAGATGATGCTGATGTGTGCCTGCTGCTACAGGAGAGTGCTGCACACAGATGATGCTGATGTGTGCCTGCTGCTACAGGAGAGTGCTGCACACAGATGATGCTAATGTGTGCCTGCTGCTCCAGGAGAGTGCTGCACACAGATGATGCTGATGTGTGCCTGCTGCTACAGATGATGCTGATGTGTGCCTGCTGCTACAGGGGAGTGCTGCACACAGATGATGCTGATGTGTGCCTACTGCTACAGATGATGCTGATGTGTGCCTGCTGCTACAGATGATGCTGATGTGTGCCTGCTGCTACAGGAGAGTGCTGCACACAGATGATGCTAATGTGTGCCTGCTGCTCCAGGAGAGTGCTGCACACAGATGATGCTGATGTGTGCCTGCTGCTACAGATGATGCTGATGTGTGCCTGCTGCTACAGGCGAGTGCTGCACACAGATGATGCTGATGTGTGCCTGCTGCTACAGGGGAGTGCTGCACACAGATGATGCTGATGTGTGCCTGCTGCTACAGATGATGCTGATGTGTGCCTGCTGCTACAGGAGAGTGCTGCACACAGATGATGCTAATGTGTGCCTGCTGCTACAGGCGAGTGCTGCACACAGATGATGCTAATGTGTGCCTGCTGCTACAGGCGAGTGCTGCACACAGATGATGCTAATGTGTGCCTGCTGCTACAGGCGAGTGCTGCACACAGATGATGCTATTGTGTGCCTGCTGCTACAGGGGAGTGCTGCACACAGATGATGCTGATGTGTGCCTGCTGCTACAGGAGAGTGCTGCACACAGATGATGCTAATGTGTGCCTGCTGCTCCAGGAGAGTGCTGCACACAGATGATGCTGATGTGTGCCTGCTGCTACAGATGATGCTGATGTGTGCCTGCTGCTACAGGCGAGTGCTGCACACAGATGATGCTAATGTGTGCCTGCTGCTACAGGCGAGTGCTGCACACAGATGATGCTAATGTGTGCCTGCTGCTACAGGCGAGTGCTGCACACAGATGATGCTATTGTGTGCCTGCTGCTACAGGGGAGTGCTGCACACAGATGATGCTAATGTGTGCCTGCTGCTACAGGCGAGTGCTGCACACAGATGATGCTAATGTCTGCCTGCTGCTACAGGAGAGTGCTGCACACAGATGATGATGTGTGCCTGCTGCTACAGGAGAGTGCTGCACACAGATGATGCTGATGTGTGCCTGCTGCTAGAGGCGAGTGCTGCACACAGATGATGCTGATGTGTGCCTGCTGCTACAGATGATGCTGATGTGTGCCTGCTGCTCCAGTAGAGTGCTGCACACAGATGATGCTGATGTGTGCCTGCTGCTACATGCGAGTGCTGTACACAGATGATGCTGATGTGTTACACGTCGTGGCTCTCTTGTTGCAAGGAATGAGGTGGTCCCCCATTCCTTGTCAGCCACGAGCCCTACTGCTCAGCAGCACCAAAGGTCTGGGAGACTGTGCAGTCTGCAGGAGTTGCCTTCTCAGAGACACAGCAGAAGGGTGACACCTAGTGGTTCTCCCCTTGCAGGGAATGGAGCGGTCTCTCATCCCTTGCCTGTAGTGATGAGCGAGTACTAAAAAGCTCGGGTGCTCGAAGCTCGGGCCGAGCATCCCAAGATACTCGTGTACTCGGGCCGAGCAACGAGCCCAATGTTATCCTATGGGAGACCCGAGTATTTTTGTGAAATGACCACCGGCAGCATGTAGAAACCCTAAAAATGGCACAAAAGTCTCCGAAGAGTGCTCAAATGACATGGCAACAGCATGGGGAAGACCCCTTGAAGCATTTATCACTGAAAAGTCACAGCTGTGAACAATTTTGTCCGCGTTTTACGCCATTTTTACGGACTCACCAGAAAACCTTCCAAAATGACCCCAAAATGATTTTTCATGGCGGAAATGTTAAGGGCACATACCCAATAGTGAGATAGAGCTGGTGTATGTTACTTTTTGAGATTAATACATGAAAGATTTTACGTGAAAACATTGTGTGGCACTCCGATGTCCCTGAGAAGAGACGTACATGAAGGCCTCTTGAGTCTAATGTGCCCATTTTGAGGAAGTGAGTCTTTGTAGTATTTTCCTTTGCCAGGGCAGTCCAAAATTGTGAGGTTCACCAATGCCCCTGCATACAGACGTGCATGAGGGCCTGTAAACCTGAAGTGCCCATTGGAAGGAAGTGGGTCTATTGTAGTATAGCCCTTAGGCAGGGCAGCCAAAAATTGGGAGGCTCCACGTTGTCCCTGGGTAGAGACGTGCATGAGGGCCTTTAAACCTGAAGTGCCCATTGTAAGGAAGTGGGTCTATTTCAGTATAGCCCTTTGCCAGGGCAGCCAAAAATTGGGAGGCTCCACATTGTCCCTGGGTAGAGACGTGCATGAGGGCCTCAAAACATTAAGTGTCCATTTTAAGGAAGTGGGTGTATTATAGTATAGCCCTTAGGCAGGGCAGCCAAAAATTGGGAGGCTCCACGTTGTCCCTGGGTAGAGACGTGCATGATGTCCTGTAAACCTGAAGTGCCCATTGTAAGGAAGTGGGTCTATTTCAGTATAGCCCTTTGCCAGGGCAGCCAAAAATTGGGAGGCTCCACATTGTCCCTGGGTAGAGACGTGCATGATGGCCTGTAAACCTGAAGTGCCCATTGTAAGGAAGTGGGTCTATTTCAGTATAGCCCTTTGCCAGGGCAGCCAAAAATTGGGAGGCTCCACATTGTCCCTGGGTAGAGACGTGCATGAGGGCCTCAAAACATTAAGTGTCCATTTTAAGGAAGTGGGTGTATTATAGTATAGCCCTTAGGCAGGGCAGCCAAAAATTGGGAGGCTCCACGTTGTCCCTGGGTAGAGACGTGCATGATGGCCTGTAAACCTGAAGTGCCCATTGTAAGGAAGTGGGTCTATTTCAGTATAGCCCTTTGCCAGGGCAGCCAAAAATTGGGAGGCTCCACATTGTCCCTGGGTAGAGACGTGCATGAGGGCCTCAAAACATTAAGTGTCCATTTTAAGGAAGTGGGTGTATTATAGTATAGCCCTTAGGCAGGGCAGCCAAAAATTGGGAGGCTCCACGTTGTCCCTGGGTAGAGACGTGCATGAGGGCCTCAAAACATTAAGTGTCCATTTTAAGGAAGTGGGTGTATTATAGTATAGCCCTTAGGCAGGGCAGCCAAAAATTGGGAGGCTCCACGTTGTCCCTGGGTAGAGACGTGCATGAGGGCCTCAAAACATTGTTCCCATTGCAAAGGAGCGGGTCTCCTGTCGTTGTAATGTCCATTCTGCAAAGAATGGGCGAAAAAATTTACCACTGGGGGTATACCTGAAACAAAGGCCTAAGTATTGCAATTTGTAACGGTCATCATCATGGTGGCGCATGAGGAGAAGGAGGAGGAGTCCAGCGATTATCCAAAGTCCAGAAGTGTGTACCCATGGGTGAGTGGAGGTACATGGCAAACTTTAAATTCCGCTCTCATTTGCTGGTGGTGTGGTGAAGTCTGGCCCAATCCAACCCTTGTTCATCTTGATCAGAGTCAGCCTGTCAGCATTTTCAGTTGACAGGCGGGTGCGTTTATCTGTAATGATTCCACCTGCGGCACTAAAAACACGCTCTGACAAAACGCTAGCAGCAGGGCAGGCCAGGACTTCCAAGGCGTAGAGAGCCAATTCATGCCACGTGTCCAGCTTGGATACCCAATAATTGTAAGGCACAGAGGAATGTCGGAGTACTGTTGTTCGATCTGCAAGGTACTCCTTCAGCATCTGGGCAAACTTAGGATTTCTTGTGGCACTACCCCGCACCTCAGGGGCTGTGGTACGTGAGGGGCTGAGAAAACTGTCCCACATCTTAAAGACTGTTCCCCTACCTCTGGCGGATTGGACTTGTGCCTCTCTCGGCTGTACGCCTCGGTTGTCCACTGATTCATGACCTATGCCGCTAGCGTTTTGTGAGGGGAATGCTTTTCCTACTTCCGTGAGTATGGCCTTCCGAAACTGCTGCATTTTGGTTGACCTCTCCTCCACGGGAATAAGAGACAAAAAGTTCTCCTTGTAGCGTGGGTCTAACAGTGTTACCAACCAGTAATGATTGTCGGCCAAGATGTTCTTAACGCGAGGGTCACGAGACAGGCAGCTTACCATAAAGTCAGCCATGTGCGCCAGACTCTTAACAGCCAGGAATTCAGTAGCCTGACCAACAAGATGACTGAACATGCTGTCCTCCTCCTCCTCCTCCTCCTCCTCATCTACCCTGTCCTCTGGCCAGCCACGCTGAACCGAGGACATGACTGGTGTGCATGTCATATCCTCAATTTGGCCGGAGAGTTGCTCCATGTCTTCATCCTCCTCCTCGTCATAGTCCTCCACTGCACGTTGTGATGAGACGAGGCTGGGCTGTGTGTTATCACCCACACCCACTACTGTTTCTTGCTGCAACTCATCGCGCTCCGCCTGCAATGCATCATGTTTGTTTTTCAGCAGAGACCGTTTTAGAAGGCAGAGTAGCGGTATGGTGACGCTAATAATGGCGTCATCACCACTCACCATCTTGGTGGAGTCCTCAAAGTTTTGGAGGATGGTACATAGGTCTGACATCCATCTCCACTCCTCAGGTGTTATGTGTGGAGTTTGACCCATTTCCCGACGGCTTAGGTGATGCAGGTACTCAACAACTGCCCTCTTCTGCTCACATATCCTGACCAACATGTGCAGAGTTGAATTCCAACGCGTGGGGACATCACACACCAGTCTGTGAGCCGGAAGATGCAAACGGCGCTGAAAGCCGGCAAGGCCGGCTGAAGCAGTAGGTGACTTTCGAAAATGTGCAGACAGGCGGCGAACTTTTACCAGTAGATCAGACAGCTCTGGGTATGACTTTATAAACCGCTGAACCACGAGGTTGAGCACATGGGCCACGCATGGAACATGTGTCAGCTGGCCTCGCCTCAAAGCCGCCACCAGGTTCCGGCCATTGTCACACACGACCTTTCCTGGCTTTAGGTTCAGAGGTGTGAGCCAGTGATCTGCCTGCTGTTTCAGAGCTGTCCACAGCTCTTCTGCATTGTGGGGTTTGTCACCTATGCAGATTAGCTTCAGCACAGCCTGTTGCCGCTTCGCCGAGGCAGTGCTGCAGTGCTTCCAGCTTGTGACTGGTGTGGAGGGCACAGTGGATGAGGATGCGCAGGAGGAGGAGGAGGCTGAAGAGCATGACATTCCGGAGCTGTAGAGTGTGGGTGAAACACTGACTGAGGTAGGGCCTGCAAACCTTGGTGTGGGAAGGACGTGTTCCGTCCCTCGCTCAGACTGGGTCCCAGCTTCCACAATATTAACCCAGTGTGCCGTCAACGAGATGTAGCGGCCTTGCCCACAAGCACTTGTCCACGTGTCTGTGGTTAGGTGGACCTTGGGTGAAACAGCGTTGTTCAGGGCACGTGTGATGTTTTGTGACACGTGGTTATGCAACGCGGGGACGGCACACCGGGAGAAATAGTGGCGGCTGGGGACCGAGTAACGTGGGACAGCTGCCGCCATCAGGTCACGGAATGCTTCAGTCTCCACCAGCCTAAAAGGCAACATTTCCAGCGCAAGCAGTCGCGAAATGTTAGCATTTAGAACTGTGGCATGTGGGGTGTTGGCAGTGTATTTGCGCCTGCGTTCAAAGGTTTGCTGAATGGATAACTGAACGCTGCGCTGGGACAAGGACGTGCTTGATGATGGTGTTCTTTCTGCGTAGGCAACTGCAGGTGCAGGAGTGGAGGAGGCTTGTTCGCAGGCAGCATGGACAGAGGATTGGCTCGCATGCACAACCAGCGAAGACGTAGCAGTGACATCAGCAAGCACTGCTCCTCGACTCTGTTGTACTTCCCACAAAGTCGGGTGCTTGGCTGACATGTGCCTGATCATGCTGGTGGTGGTCAGGCTGCTAGTTTTGGTACCCCTGCTGATGCTGGCACGGCAGGTGTTGCAAATGGCCTTTTTTGAATCATCTGGATCCAACTTAAAAAACTGCCAGACTCGGGAAGACCTAACATTTGTACAGGCACCTTGTGTCGTCGTGTTGTTCCGGGGAACGGTTGCCTGACTTCTGCCTGGGGCCACCACCCTGCTTCTTACTGCCTGTTGTGATGCTACGCCTCCCTCCCCCTGTGCACTGCTGTCCTCGCTCTGCATATCCTCCTGCCAGGTTGGGTCAGTTACTGGATCATCCACCACGTCGTCTTCCTCTTCCGCACCCTGCTCCTCCTCCTGACTTGCTGACAATTGTGTCTCATCATCGTCCACCACTTGTTGAGACACGTTGCCAACTTCGTGAGAACGTGGCTGCTCAAATATTTGGCCATCTGTACAGACGATCTCCTCATGACCCACTTCAATATGAGCTGGCGAGAGGCCAGAATGTGTGAATGGAAACGTGAACAGCTCTTCCGAGTGTCCAAGTGTGGGATCATTAATGTCCGAGGAGGACGTGTACTCAGCCTGGTGGTAGGAAGGAGGATCAGGTTCAGAAATGTGCGGTGCAGTATCACGGCTACTGACACTTGACCGTGTGGAAGACAGAGTGTTTGTGGTGGTGCCAATCTGACTGGAAGCATTATCTGCTATCCAACTAACAACCTGTTGACACTGGTCTTGGTTCAAGAGCGGTGTACTGCTGCGGTCCCCAAGAATTTGGGACAGGACGTGCGAGCGACTAGATGTGGCCCTTTGTTGTGGCGAAATTAGAGCTTGCCCACGACCTCGGCCTCTGCCTGCACCACCATCACGTCCACTTCCTTGTTCCTTGCCAATGCCCTTGCGCATTTTGCAATGCTGTGCACTGCTGACGTGTATATTCACTACTTGTGCGTTATATCAAAGTGTGTGGAAATTGCACACAAGTGCACCTGTACGCTGCCACCAACAGGCACACACGTGCGGTTTTAAAAACCAAGCACGGACGCAATAATAACCTAACAGGTTTTTTTGGGGAGCGACAATTACAGACAAGTCAGACACTATCTGGACTGTTTTACACTGTGTACACCAGCCCCAGATATGATGAAGGCTGGTATACGGTCACCACTACCCTGCCTGCCTGTATACTGGTACAATAGTCCTGACAAGGACTCTTTTGGTCACTAGCCTGTATTCAGACCTGGCTATACCCTGCCTGTATATAGCAACAGTAGTCCTGAGAAGGACTCTGCTACTGTACTCCGACCTGGCTATACCCTGCCTGCCTGTATACAACTAGAATAGTCCTGAGAAGGACTTTTGGTCACACTGTTTGCAGCCCTGCAACTGAAAAAGCTATAAAGGGCCGCAAAGCTTTCCCTGAATCAGCGACACTCTCCCTACACTGACTGAATAGCTGTGAGCAGAGCACAGCGCGCCGGCCGATATAAAGGCTCGGTCACGCTGTGCAGGCCGGCCAATCACTGCAATTCCACAACTAACAGGGCTGTGGCATTGCAGTGGTCTGCCAGCCAATCCCTGCATGAGGGCTGGCTCTCAAAAGAGCGCCAACATGCAGAAATGAAGACCACGAGTACAGCACGAGTATCGCGAGATTACTCGGTCCCCGCCGAGCAGCCCGAGTACAGCGATACTCGTGCGAGTACCGAGTAGTGACAAGCATGCTCGCTCATCACTACTTGCCTGCCATGAGCTCTCCTGCTCAGCATCACGGAGGCTCTGGGAAGTTGCGCAGTGTGCAAAGAATAGATGCTCAGGGAAGCAGCAAGACTTCCCTTAGCTCTGCACATTGTGAAACCGGGGATCCCGCCTTTATGACCCAGAGGCAGGAAGATGAGCATGAGCTCCACGTGACGTCTTCTGATTCGCTCACTGATATCACACGGCCCCATGACGAGGCTGGTGATGTGCTGAATCCTGACTGGCTGGGCCAGGACGTCACGAACCCTGATTGAGTCACGCCCGTCTCGCGCCCGCCCTTGGGTGGAGCTACACCTCCTTAAAAGCTCCCCCTGCCATCATGGCGGTGCGCGACCGTCCTTCTATGTTTGGATGTCTGGCAGCGTGCTGCCACGCCACTGTACAGACGTCATTGTCTTTCGTGGGCTTTGCCCTTGCTGCTCAGGCAGCACCTGGTTTGCAGGCCGTGTTCCTGCCTTGCTGCTCCGGCAGTATCTCCTTCAACAGGCCGTGTTCCTGTCCCAGGTGAGCTCCTCGAGTCTCCACCGGACTCACCTGGTTATTGAAAGCACACGTGCGTGGGCACCTCTGTGCTACCCTCGTGCCATATCCTGTGACTCCCGCTGGCACACGTGCGTAGGCACCTCTGTGCGTCCCCGTGCAACAGGTACACCGTACGAGAAGCCCCGAGCCATACAACCCTCACGGGTTAGGGCGGACCGGTGTACATAAATCGTCTGTGACGTTCTAGACGATCACTAGTAGCAACCCGCTCACTCTTTCCTGACCATAGCAGCGGTCCCTTACACCGCACAGTGGACCTTGACCGGCGGAAGCTGTCCATTTCCCATCTTGGCACGCTTCCCCGGGTCCCCCTCGTAACATTACGGTCGCGCCAAAGGTCTGGCTATGGCGGAAGAGCAGCAGCAGTTGCTGCGTTATGTGCAGCAGTTGGAGTCACGATTGGCAGCAGTGGAGCGGTCTTCCCCCGATAAGGCTGCTCTAGCAACAGTCGCCACCCAGGCGGCTACTCAGGCTGCGGAATTGTGCGGAAGGTCGCCTCGCCTTGCGCTCCCAGAGCGCTTCAGCGGGGACAGCTCTGAGTGCCGTGGTTTCATAAACCAGGTTACCACCTACTTGGAGTTGTCCGCGACTGATTACGCTACTGAGAAGGCGAAGGTAGCCTTCGTCCAGTCCCTGCTCACAGGGAAAGCGCTAAAATGGTCCACGCCGTTGTGGGAGCGCGGAGATCGGGTGGTGAATCACCTTCCAGTTTATCTTGAGGCCATGAGAAAGGTGTTCCTTGGGCCTCAAGTCACCCACGACTCCGCGCTGCGGCTCCTACGCCTTCGGCAAAGGTCCACTTCAGTCGGGGACTTTGCAGTACAATTCAGGACACTCGCCGCAGAGCTGGACTGGCCAGATAAAGTCCTGGTCCCTGTGTTCTGGGAGGGTCTGGCAGGGTTCGTCAAAGACGCGCTGGCCACGCGTGACGTGCCGACCACCTTAGAGTCCTTGATTCGGCTTGCCTCTCGCATAGACATCCGCCACGCGGAGCGGAGGCTCGAGGTCTCTTCGGCACCCACGTTTACCTGGTCTACAGAGCCTCTGACTTCCCTTCCCCACCAGACCGGTCTCCCAGCCAGCTCTGTTGATGACTCTGTGGAGCCAATGGAAGTCTCCAAAGTGGTCTCCTCTACCACAGGTTCTCTGCCGTCGGCCGATTGCTTTGCCTGTGGGCAGGGGGGACATGTAGCTACCCGAT
This sequence comes from Anomaloglossus baeobatrachus, assembly GCF_048569485.1. Classification (NCBI taxonomy): domain Eukaryota; kingdom Metazoa; phylum Chordata; class Amphibia; order Anura; family Aromobatidae; genus Anomaloglossus; species Anomaloglossus baeobatrachus. The sequence goes on from NC_134354.1 coordinate 326,432,385, forward strand.
GTTTGAAACCTTCGGAAGAAAGTCAGTGTCTTGTTTCACCTTCAATCAGCGTGAGGAGGGTCATTTCCACTTCCCAAGACCAGGTGCCACCTAGTAAGACCCTCACTTCCTCTGACTCACGGAACGGTGTGCTGTCATGGGATCATGCCTCCAAAGTTGGGGCCCACTTAGGGGTCGACAGGACCAGAGACCTAGGGGTCAGGCATTATTGGGGGCCGGCAGTAGCTCAGGATGTACAGAAGAATATGGGAGTCCATACGTCGTGTGCGTATAATATACCGTTCAGGCGGAGGCCTGCGGGTCTTCCACATCCTGTGCCATCTTTCGCACCTGGTGTTCTAGTGTGGCTGTCTTCTAAACATATTAACCTTCCGGTACAGACAGCCGAGTTTGCTCCTAGGTACCTTGGCCCGTTTACAGTAATAGAGCAGGTAACCCCGGTAACATATCGACTCCAGCTCCCTCCGCGCTGGGCTATTTCTAATACTTTTCATGTATCTCTCCTGAAACCCGTACGACCTAAAACCTCGGGGTCTCTGCTGTCCCAGGTTGGCTTCTCGTCCGACGACCCTGAAGTAGCGAAGCTAGTAAGAACAAAAATTGTACAGGGCAAGAGGTACTTCCTCGTGGAGTGGGTCGGTCGTGGCCCGGAGCATAGGTCCTGGGAATTGGAGGAGCATGTCCACGCCCCAGGTTTGGTGGTGGCCTTCAGGCGCAGGCGAGGGGGGGCCCTAGACGGGGGGGTAATGTTACACGTCGTGGCTCTCTTGTTGCAAGGAATGAGGTGGTCCCCCATTCCTTGTCAGCCACGAGCCCTACTGCTCAGCAGCACCAAAGGTCTGGGAGACTGTGCAGTCTGCAGGAGTTGCCTTCTCAGAGACACAGCAGAAGGGTGACACCTAGTGGTTCTCCCCTTGCAGGGAATGGAGCGGTCTCTCATCCCTTGCTTGCCATGAGCTCTCCTGCTCAGCATCACGGAGGCTCTGGGAAGTTGCGCAGTGTGCAAAGAATAGATGCTCAGGGAAGCAGCAAGACTTCCCTTAGCTCTGCACATTGTGAAACCGGGGATCCCGCCTTTATGACCCAGAGGCAGGAAGATGAGCATGAGCTCCACGTGACGTCTTCTGATTCGCTCACTGATATCACACGGCCCCATGACGAGGCTGGTGATGTGCTGAATCCTGACTGGCTGGGCCAGGACGTCACGAACCCTGATTGAGTCACGCCCGTCTCGCGCCCGCCCTTGGGTGGAGCTACACCTCCTTAAAAGCTCCCCCTGCCATCATGGCGGTGCGCGACCGTCCTTCTATGTTTGGATGTCTGGCAGCGTGCTGCCACGCCACTGTACAGACGTCATTGTCTTTCGTGGGCTTTGCCCTTGCTGCTCAGGCAGCACCTGGTTTGCAGGCCGTGTTCCTGCCTTGCTGCTCCGGCAGTATCTCCTTCAACAGGCCGTGTTCCTGTCCCAGGTGAGCTCCTCGAGTCTCCACCGGACTCACCTGGTTATTGAAAGCACACGTGCGTGGGCACCTCTGTGCTACCCTCGTGCCATATCCTGTGACTCCCGCTGGCACACGTGCGTAGGCACCTCTGTGCGTCCCCGTGCAACAGGTACACCGTACGAGAAGCCCCGAGCCATACAACCCTCACGGGTTAGGGCGGACCGGTGTACATAGATCGTCTGTGACGTTCCAGACGATCACTAGTAGCAACCCGCTCACTCTTTCCTGACCATAGCAGCGGTCCCTTACACCGCACAGTGGACCTTGACCGGCGGAAGCTGTCCATTTCCCATCTTGGCACGCTTCCCCGGGTCCCCCTCGTAACACTGATGTGTGCCTGCTGCTACAGGAGAGTGCTGCACACAGATGATGATGATGTGTGCCTGCTGCTACAGGTGAGTGCTGCACACAGATGATGATGATGTGTGCCTGCTGCTACAGGCGAGTGCTGCACACAGATGATGATGATGTGTGCCTGCTGCTACAGGCGAGTGCTGCACACAGATGATGCTGATGTGTGCCTGCTGCTACAGGCGAGTGCTGCACACAGATGATGCTGATGTGTGCCTGCTGCTACAGGCGAGTGCTGCACACAGATGATGCTGATGTGTGCCTGCTGCTACAGGTGAGTGCTGCACACAGATGATGCTGATGTGTGCCTGGTGCTACAGGCGAGTGCTGCACACAGATGATGCTAGGCGAGTGCTGCTCACAGATGATGCTGATGTGTGCCTGCTGCTACAGGCGAGTGCTGCACACAGATGATGCTGATGTGTGCCTGGTGCTACAGGCGAGTGCTGCACACAGATGATGCTAATGTGTGCCTGCTGCTACAGGAGAGTGCTGCACACAGATGATGATGATGTGTGCCTGCTGCTACAGGAGAGTGCTGCACACAGATGATGCTGATGTGTTCCTGCTGCTACAGGCGAGTGCTGCACACAGATGATGCTGATGTGTGCCCTCTGCTACAGGCGAGTGCTGCACACAGATGATGCTAGGCGAGTGCTGCTCACAGATGATGCTGATGTGTGCCTGCTGCTACAGGCGAGTGCTGCACACAGATGATGCTGATGTGTGCCTGGTGCTACAGGCGAGTGCTGCACACAGATGATGCTAATGTGTGCCTGCTGCTACAGGAGAGTGCTGCACACATGATGATGATGTGTGCCTGCTGCTACAGGTGAGTGCTGCACACAGATGATGCTGATGTGTTCCTGCTGCTACAGGCGAGTGCTGCACACAGATGATGCTGATGTGTGCCCTCTGCTACAGGCGAGTGCTGCACACAGATCATGCTGATGTGTGCCTGCTGCTACAGGCGAGTGCTGCACACAGATGATGCAGATGTGCCTGCTGCTACAGGCGAGTGCTGCACACATATGCTGATGTGCCTGCTGCTACAGGAGAGTGCTGCACACAGATGATGCTGTGTGCCTGCTGCTACAGGGGTGTGCTGCACACAGATGGTGCTGATGTGTGCCTGGTGCTACAGGCGAGTGCTGCACACAGATGATGCTAATGTGTGCCTGCTGCTACAGGAGAGTGCTGCACACATGATGATGATGTGTGCCTGCTGCTACAGGTGAGTGCTGCACACAGATGATGCTGATGTGTTCCTGCTGCTACAGGAGAGTGCTGCACACAGATGATGCTGATGTGTGCCCTCTGCTACAGGCGAGTGCTGCACACAGATCATGCTGATGTGTGCCTGCTGCTACAGGCGAGTGCTGCACACAGATGATGCAGATGTGCCTGCTGCTACAGGCGAGTGCTGCACACATATGCTGATGTGCCTACTGCTACAGGAGAGTGCTGCACACAGATGATGCTGTGTGCCTGCTGCTACAGGGGTGTGCTGCACACAGATGGTGCTGATGTGTGCCTGCTGATACAAGGGAGTGCTGCACACTGATGGTGCTGATGTGTGCCTTCTGTTGCAGGGGAGTGCTGCACACAGATGGTGCTGATGTGTGTCTGCTGCTACAGGCGCGTGCTGCACACAGATGATACTGATGTGTGGCTGCAGATACAGGCGAGTGCTTCACACAGATGATACTGATATGTGCCTGCAGATACAGGGGAGCGCTGCACACAGATGATACTGATGTGTGCCTGCTGCTACAGGCGAGTGCTGCACACAGATGATGCAGATGTGCCTGCTGCTACAGGCGAGTGCTGCACACAGATGATGCAGATGTGCCTGCTGCTACAGGCGAGTGCTGTACACAGATGATGCAGATGTGCCTGCTACTACAGGCGAGAGAATTTTTATCCTTGTTACATTTCAACTGTGACACAATTCCCCCTAAAATCACATTGTATGATTAAATTATTGTTTTGTATAAAAAATTGTATGATTGAATATAATAATTAATGTGCATTTTATTGCATGAAATACCATATTTTTCGGACTATAAGACGCATCTGACCATAAGATGCGCCCTAGTTTTAGAGGAGGAAAATAGGAATATAAAATTTTAAGCAAAAAATGTGGTCATGACCCTCGTTATGGGGCGAGGATCTGCTGCTGACACTGTTATGGGGGTAATGTCCCCAAATTTTCTACTAATGTACCCCATCCTGGTAATGATCTTCCTGCCTTGTATATGATCCCCATCCTTGTATATATGTCCTTCATTCTGGTATAGCCCCCACCATCCTGCTATATACCGCCATCCTGATAAATACCCCCCCATCCTGCTTATAATATACCCCCATCCTGGTATGTGCCCCCATCCTGCTATATGGTCTGTATCCTATGGCACAGAAAAAAAATAAACGTTTATACTCACCTTTCTTCACTCCCTGCAGCATCGCTTGTGTTCCTGTTAGTGCTAGCAGCAGCGCCGCTGACCTGTGTGGAGCCGTCACCATTCCCCTGCAGCATCGGGATTTCCTTCTGTCTGCCGGCTGCTGATGTGTGTGTAGCCATGTGCGCACAGGGATGACGTCATCCCTGTGCTCACCGTTCTCTACACAGATCAGCTGGACGTCAGACAGAAGGACATCGCGATGCTGCAGGGGAACGGTGAGTATACCATAGTTATTCACTGCCCCCCACGCTGATTATGATGCGCAGTGAATATAGCCGCACATGATCACTCCAGGCTGTAGTTACCAGGGGTGATCACGCAGGCAGGCTGTTTATTATGCGCGCATCCCCTGCCCATCATCCCGCCCACCTGTCAGCGCCGGCTTCAGCGCGGAGAGATGATGGGCGAGGGATGCATGCATATGAAATGAGCGGGCCCACGTGGTCACGGCAGGCGCTGCTACAGCCTGCGCATGCCGTCAATGACGTTTATTCCCCGCAGCCCTACATTCAGACTATAAGACGTACCCCCCCACACTTTTCCCCAACATTTGGGGGGAAAACAGTGCGTCTTATAGTCCGAAAAATCCGATAAGTATTTGATCATCTACCAACCAGCAAGAATATTGGCTTTCACAGACCTGTTTTTTCTTTTAGGAAGCTCTCCCATTCTTCCCTCATTATCTGTATTAATTGCACCTGTTTGAATCTATTACCTGTATTAAAAACACCTGTCCTCACACTCAATCACACTCTAACCTGTTTAACTTGACCAAAGAACTGTCTTAAGTACACCAGGGACAAAAGGTAGTGTCATGCTGGGTGTGAGGAGAAATACCCAGCAAGTGGACTCCAGCGAATAAGGGAGGCTGTAACACAAAGAGGAGGGGGGGGGGACCAAGGGCTCCTGCGCTGACTCGGACACTGGGGGGCCCGGCGCTTACCCTCAAACCACAGGTACCTATAATGTTTAGGAGGTGTGGCCCGCCAACGTGCCCCTGTCTCCTAGCCAGACCCTAGTACTAAATTCCACCACCCACCAATCCATAGGGGGAAAACAAACACGAAAATAACCAGCAAAAGGGGAAAAAGGAAAAAAAACAACAGCTTATCTAAGACAGGGAATCTTTAGAAAATACAGCTACAGTAGTCTGAAGCAACATGCACACAACTTCTTCCAAGTGAAGAGTATAACCCACACTGGAGGAGTGAGAGGCCCAGCCTTATAAAGGCCCTTAATTACCAGCTGGAGGGAAAGGCTCCTCCAACCTGGCAAGGAAGAGAGAAAAAAAAAACTAAATCCAGCCTTTAAAGGGACAGCATCCATTAATGTCTGGACGATCGCCGGGTCCTTCTGCACCTGGTCCCAGTACCAGTGCCTGAAGGTCCAGACACATCTGTGACAATACCCCCTCCTAGGAGTGACCTCCAGACACTCAGGGCCTGGCTTGGCAGGATGCGCCCTATAAAAAAACATGAATCAACCTTGCAGTGTTCACTTTAGATACCGTAACCCAACTCCTGTCCTTCAGACCGTAACCTCTCCAATATACTAAATATTGCAAGAAATTGCGCAGAAGACGGGAATCCAAGATTCTGTAAATTTCAAACTCAAGATTCTCTTCAACCAAAATGGGCGCAGGAGGCAATGGAGACGGTACGGCCGAAGCGACATACTTCTTAAGAAGGGACCGGTGAAATAGATTATGGATTTTCAGGGTGGGAGGCAGCTCAAGACGGAAAGCCACTGGGTAGGTGATGGTAGAAATCTTGAACAGGCCAATAAACCTGGGACCCAGTTCCACGAAGGCACTTTTAACTTAATGTTGCATGTCGACAACCACACCAGATCTTCCACAACCAGGTCTGGACCAGGTACAAGCTTTCTGTCAGTCATGCATTTATTCTTGTCACCCATACGTCTCAGATTGCTCAGAACCCGTCGCCAAACAGAGGAGAGAGAGGAGGCAAAACGCTCCTCTTCCGGGACCCCCGAAGACTCCCCACTACAAAAGGTACCAAATTGAGGATGGAAAAAAATGGTGACTGGCCAAGTGGATTCATTACGCCGGTTGTTAAGGGCAAACTCGGCCAAAGGCAAAAAAGATGCCCAATCCTCTTGGTTCTCAGCAACAAAACACCTCAAAATAGGTCTTCAAGTTCTTGTTCGTGCACTCCGTCTGACCGTTAGACTGAGGATGGAAGGCGGAGGAATAAGACAACTGAACCCCCAAACGAGTTCAAAAAGCCTTCCAGAACCTGGAGACAAACTAAGGGCCACACTCACAGACAATATCAAAAGGTAAACCATGAAGTCTCACAATCTCATTCACAAAAACCTGCGCCAAAGTCCTTGGCGTTGGGAAGAGCAGGTAAGGCAAAAACCTGCCGCCACCGTCGAGGATGAAGGTCTAATATGTTCCTTCTCTAGACTTTCGGCAATAAATTCCTTCATAGCCTGCCTCTCGGGTCCCGATATACAGTCTAGATTTGGGAAGATTAGCTCCGGGAACAAGATTAATAGGACAGTTGTACAACCGATGAGGGGAAAGGTCCTGGCATCCTTTCTCAGAGAAAACATCGTCATAATCAGAAAGAAAGGATGGCAGAGAGACAGCGGATAAGGAAGTCCCCAAACAATTATCATAACAAAAGTCACTCCAATCAGAAATAAGTCGCGCCTGCCAATCTACTGCAGGGTTATGTTTAATCAACCAAGGTAAACGCAGCACAATGGGAGTGGGAAGACCTTCCAACACATACCATGAAATCAACTCACGATGCACTGATCTCATTGTCAACTTAATACATGTACCATCTGAGACAATTGAGCAAGTGGTGCAGAGTCAATGGCAAAAACGGAATTGCGGTTAGATAAGGTACTGAGAAGCAAATCATGCTCTTTGCAAAAGGGATCCACCAAACAAACCCCGGCACCACTATCCACAAAAACATACATTTTTATAGTTTCGCTTTCCAGCGCCACCTCGCCTGGCAGGAGTAAACGGGAACTACAGGTAAAAGAAAAAGACATAACCTGATTCACTGCTTCCACCCCACCAACTATAACAGGAGACTCAGGCACCCCAGGACGTTTAGGAATAAGGGGGCAAGCGCCAATAAAATGACCGGGTTTACCGCAAAAAAACCACGCTCCTGTCTTTTTGCGGACGACAGGAGAGGCACGGGAAGTGGTGGCTCCCTCACCCCCAGATTGCCTTCCAGAGGAAGAGATTTCACCTCGAGACATGTCATCTGGAAAAAAATTCTACCCTTTCTCTCATGGAGATGTCTGTCAACACGTATAGCTAAAGACATGGCAGTCTCTAGAGAAGTAGGAATATCCTACACCGTGAGAGCATCTTTAAGTTTATCAGACAGACCATGACAAAACTGACTTCTAAGTGACTGATCATTCCATTTAGTATCCGTAGCCCATCTACGAAATTCAGAACAATAGGCTTCAGCTGACCGATCTCCCAGCCGCAGCTGATGTAGTCTAGACTCAGCTAAAGAGACTCTGTCTGGGTCATCATAGATAAGGGCCAAAGCTTCAAAGAAGCCCTCGACTGACTGGAGACAAGTGGCGTCTTCCGTTAATGAAAATGCCCATGACTGAAGATCCCCTTGCAGGAGGGAGATAATGATGACGACCCGCTGCTGTGCTGCTCCAGAAGAGTAAGGTCTAAGACGAAACTATAATTTACAGGCCTCCTTGAAGGCTGTAAATTTCTTTCTGTACCGCCCCTGCAGCAGTCAAACTGCGGGTTGCTGTGGCTCGAGGGTCTCCGGACCCGGGGGCTTGCGGCCACTTCGAAATGTAAAAGGGGGGATATTTACAAGGGAGAGTTCATGACGCCACCCGTGGTTCGCGGTAAGGGGAGTACCGTCGCTGCTGATGGGAGTACCCGGGCAGATGGAGCAGGACAGCCAGGTGATGTTCCCTCCATGGGTAGGGGAGACCGCAGGACTATTGAGGATAGGTGAGAGGATGGCTTGGTGCATGGCTGTGGGGCAGGCAGGACGCAGGAAGAGCAGTGTACTCACTCAGACTGTATGGATGTTGGTGCAACCATGAAGCAGACTCTGACACAAAAGTAAACCAAGTCTCTGGGTGTCGCTGCCTCTCTGGGGAGCTCGTCTGGGAATCCATCCCTGCCAATATTGTCTGGTGGAATGCAGCCTGCCTCCATGCACATGTAGATAGATGTTTCTGAGTGACCCCTCGGCCTGAAGCTGTCGGGGTCCAACTCCCTATATTTAAATAGGGGAGCTGTGCTCTCGATGGCTGGCACTTGGGATTTCTGTAGGCCGCATAAGCTGGAAAACCCTATCCCCTCGTTGTGTTGGTGCCTTCGATCTCTGAGCTCTTGGGGAAAGTTCATAAAGAGACTATCTTCCACAGGTGAATTACCAGATTGCGTGAAGCTACTCCCTGACCTAGGGTCCTGTACCCTACCATGATCGGTACCGGTCCGGTTACTGGACTTTCCGGTACCGACCGTTCTCCAAAACTAAGTCTGGGCACCTTTCTCCAATACTCTGCAACCGGGTCTCTGACTCCTCCGGTCCCAGACCACCGTCTGCGATCTAACCAAAGTCTCCAAAGGAGCTACAACTCCCTCAGCTCCTCACTCTCTGAGGGCTACTCTAAACTGACTAAGTCCCTCCCACCAGTCTGCCTGACTCCTAGGCGGGTGGCCTGTTATGATTCAGGGACCGAGGAGGATCAAAAAATGCGGAATCCCAAAAAGGTAACAGAGTGGCTGGAAACTTAACGGACTGCAGACCTAATCCTGACAATAGCTGTGGGGCGTGCCTACGATGACCTGGATAGCCCCCCACATGAAAAGGCTATGGTGATATAGAAAAATAAAATACAAAGCCAGAAAAGACAGATTCAGCAAAGGTGAGGCCCAAACTATCTTTATAGGAATGAATAGGGGTCACGGGGTTCTTCTCCCATATCACACAATCAACAGAACGAGAGATGGCTGTAAAATCCAAAGAGCATTTATTCCAAGCAAATCAAATGGTCCATAACATAATCCACAAAACAGAGGGTAAAATTGTCCAGTAGTGGCATAAATGTCCCCGTCTCTCTGAGAAGTCCCAGCTTCTCCCAGAGGATCAATCCTTCTTCCTTCAAGTTCTCAAACAGACTAACTGCCCCAGGTAAGCAAAAAGGTCTCTAGGCCCACCTCTCCCCACACCCAGGGATGGAAGCACCTCAAGAGGCTATAACCTTGCACTATAGGGGGTGATTACTTAAACAATACAATGTACACAGAAGCAGTACAAATAAATCTTAAAATAGGAATCTGTACAGCAAGATACACCTCCCCCTCCTTCTGAATAAGTGAGTATGCCATGAGGTCTACACAGACCTCTGGCCACCTCACTTAAGTCCATGTTGCACAGCTGTGAATAGTCTATGGTTCTTCTTGCCGGCACAGTCCATCAGCGTTCTGGTGTTGACTTCCACGCTTGTATTGGATAGAGAAGCTGTGCATAGTCTCTTGGACAGCAATAGGGTTGGAAGGACAAGCTTTCCTTTGTGTCCTCCTTCACTCAAACTGTGTTTCCTGCACCCACAAATCGACATTGTAGATCTCCCACATCATTTCCTAGGATATCTGCAGGCAGGCCGCTCATCACCCCAACCACACATTGCTTGATCCCAAAGCCAAAGTCCAGATCTACAGTTGCCTTTGGGATATTCCTCCTTTATCCTCCAGCCAATTCAATAACAATCCCTGGTCCATAATGTATTGCCTCTGGCCGAACCACTTGGGGATTAGCTATTGTGAAAAATGCCCCAGAGTCACAAAATCCAATGACTCTCTGTCCATTCAGCACAACCTCTTGTAAGTGCTTACTTTGATGGTGAGAGGAACTCGGGGCTGTGGCTCGCACCCCATACACCCCTAGTGGTTGACCATGAGTGTCTGAGTCATTAGGCAAGTCAACTTGAAGGGGTGAGAACTCTGCCCACTTTGTATTCAGCTGTAGAGAACCAACAGGTCGATTTGGTGCAAAGTCATTCCTCAATCGACCAACAGGGCAAGTGTTTTGCAAATGCCCAGGCTGCCCACATCGATAAAATCTCCTCTGCATCATACTCCTTCTAATGTGCATTCTGGAGAAGGCAGTAGGAGAACCTGGTGACAAAGGCCGAAGTCCATACACCCCAACAGGGGCATCTATGTTGCAGGGGTCAGCGGTACACTCCGGTGGGGGTGGTGGTAACTCTTCCTCAGGCGGGATGTAATGCACAAAATCCACCGGATGAGATGGAGGTGCATGGGGGTCCCTCCGAATCCTTGAGGGACAACTGGATTGCAGGTGCCCAGGTTGTCCACACCCATAACATCTCTCTGTGATTCTCCCAGAGCGTGGTCGGAACTGTTGGGGCCCAGGATTGGGAGCCATGGTTGTCATCGGCCTGCTGCTGGGTGAAGGGGCAGATATAACCGGAGAGGGTCGAGGAGCAGGAGCAGGCTGTGGCTTATTGTCCAGAAGCGTCCTCCATTGCGGTCGGATAGTAAGGGCCTCATCCGCAAGTGCTGCAGCTCCATCCAAGGTGCACGGCGTGCGTTCTCTGACCCATTCCCGTATTTCTGAAGGACACTTGTAAAGAAATTGTTCTATAAGAAATACCTGTATAATGTCTTCCACAGTGAAGGCGTCTTCCGCTTCCAGCCATCTCCAATATACCTGGGACATCTTATGGGCATACATCCTAAACGTTCCCCCCGTGGTGCATGGGAGGTCTCGGAACTGTGCCCTATGTGAGTCTGGGGTAATGGCATGGTAATCCAAGATAGTCCGCTTTACAATGTTGTAATCCTGTTTCTGCTGTGAGTCAATGGTGCGTTAAGCCTCTGCCAGGCTTCCGTTCAGGAGTCCCACTAACAAACGCACCCAGCCAGAGTGGGGAAACTGCATCATAACACACTGCTGCTCAAAGTCCTTGAAGAACCCTTCCACATCTCCGGACGCCTCATCAAATGGCTTGAAGTCAGACCGGGTGATCCGCACAGGCTAGGGGATCGCTGGGTTTACACTCCAACTCACATTACTCCCTCTGTCGGACTCCATTGCTTCTTGTCTCTGTGCTCGGCGAGCAGCCTGCTCCTTATATTCCTGAGATACACCGGGGCCAAGAGCTGCCATCTCTTCTTCGAACCACACCACCCTCTGGCTTTTTGGGGCAGGGATCCCCATCCCCAGTGTTTGTCCGTCAAACATCTGGGAGGAGGTGGACTGGCTCTCACCCACAAGTAGATCAATTAAGGCTTCTTTACTCAGTCCCTGGTAGCTCAAGCCCAGATCTTTGGCTCTCTCCTTTAGACTGGAAACAGTCCAGTTCTGTACTCTGTTGGTGGAACTCCATTAGGCTACGCTCTGTTGATCCCACCACTGCCACCAGTTGTCCCGGGGTTCTTCTCCCATATCACACAATCAACAGAGCGAGAGATGGCTGTACAATGCTAAGAGCATTTATTCCAAGCAAATCAAATGGTCCATAACATAATCCACAAAACAGACGGTAAAATTGTCCAGTAGTGGCATAAATGTCCCTGTCTCTCTGAGAAGTCCCAACTTCTCCCAGAGGATCAATCCTTCTTCCTTCAAGTTCTCAAACAGACTGACTGCCCCACGTAAGCAAAAAGGTCTCTAGGCCCACCTCCCCCCACACCCAGGGACGGAAGTGCCTCAAGAAGCTATAACCTTGCACTATAGGGGGTGATTACTTACAAACAATACAATGTACACAGAAGCAGTACAAATAAAGCTTAAAATAGGAATCTGTATAGCAAGATACCCCTCCCCCATATCCCACCATCACAATAGGAAAGGTCTGCAGCCGTAAAAACACTAATATATATCAGCACTACTGATATGGAAAAAATCCTGAGGTCACACAACCTCTCCCCCACTGTACCAGCACTCAGATGTCACTGGGATCCAAAAACAATAATACAGATGAGGGACTGAATTAATACCAAGCATGACAAACACAAACCTTGCTGAATCATGGAGCTAAGTATACAGACACTCCCAGCAGGGAATGATCCCATTCCACCAGGGGCGTACATAGAAATCATGGGGCCCCATAGCAAAAGTCTGAATAGGGCCCACCCACCCGATAAAAAAATACAATAAAATATTAACAAAATAAACAGCGCACGTCTGGGGGGGGCATACAAGTTACTGGGGGCTGGCATACAAGTTACTAGGGGCATATATACACATTATGAATTATTCTTTATTCTAGCCAGGCTCTACATCTACCAGTTCAGTAAGTAGACTATTACCGGGCGCGGATCCGTCTGCAGAGGACCAGTTTAGGCAGTGCTGTGCTCCTGTTTTGTGACTGTGTGCGTTGTGTCCATCTGAGTCTCTGCCAGGTGCAGACGCCGTGCTGAGCCGCCTGTGAGCAGTACAACCACCAATGCTGCCGCCCGCCGCCTGCCTCCAAAGCTCCTCTCTCTGGCTGTATGTCAGCCAGGGGCACAAGCAAGTTGAGCCAGAGAGAGGAGCAAAAGAGCAGGAGCAGTTTCTGGAACACTGCAGTGTACACGACGCGCCGGTGCTGAGCTGCAGACGCTGACAGTCTGACACTCAGCCTGGCTCGGAATCAGAGGCTGGCTGGCAAATTTTGGCCTGGGGGGCAAGCACAAAGCAGTGGCCCCTGATAAGTGACCTATACTTATTGGTTCTGATTCATTAAAGAGCTGGTCCAAAACTAAATTTTACTTTACTTCTAAATCTGTTATAATCCAATCTTTTTTCTAACATACGTTAATAAAAATATCCCTCACTACTCTGCTTTATTGTTTTGCTACTTCCTCTCTGATGACACTTTGTTTGACAATCCCCAATGCACCCTGGGATACTCAAACGTCATTAAGGGGCAGAGACTCTGGTCAATCTGCAGCCTCCGCCGTCTTGCTGAAACAAAGCATCATCAGTGACCTAGATTTCAGGCTAATCCATGTTTTACTTTGCATGCACCAGCTGTCAGTTCCAACAGATGCTCAGTAGAATCATGTCACTGCACTCTTCTTCACAGTGCACAATGAAAGTGCACTCCTTCGCCGGCTCTGTCCAGAAGTGACGTCACTTGCGGGAATGGCGCTGTTCTCAGCTTGTTCGTTCTTTACTTAGCATGTACACTGACAGTGCGGTCTGCTGCCAGCTTGTCACTTGAAATCAGAGCCGGTGAGGGAGTGTACTGCCATTGTGCACTGGGAAGAATTCTACACAGTTACAAGATTCTACTGAGCATCCGTTGTAACTGACAGCCAGCATATACTCAATAGAGCAGGGACTAGTTTAGCCCCTGAAATTGACGTCACTAATGACAATTAATTTCAGGAAGGGGGCAGAGGCTGCAACAGTGACCGCAGCCTCTGCCACCTGATCATAACTCGTTCAAGCCTCCTAGCATGCACTGGGATTTTCAAACCAAAGCAACCAAAGTAACAGTGCCTGACGCTTGCTAAGCACCGCAGTGGCTGACGCTCGCTGAGCACCGCAGTGGCTGACGCTCGCTGAGCACCGCAGTGGCTGACGCTCGATGAGCACCGCAGTGGCTGCTGCTCGCTGAGCACCACAGTGGCTTACACTCGCTGAGCACCGCACTGCCTGCAAACAGTGGAATGCGGCGCAGCCAACAAATCAAAGAACTCCAGAGTAAACAGTAATAAAAAATAGTCCTAGCAAGTGCCTCACAGTAATTACTGATACATTTACTACCGCCATAAAAATAATTCAATTATGCAAATCTATAAATATCTACGTTTCTTTTTAGTAATGCATCAGCAAAATAGTCATACAATTACCAAATATCAGATACTATATAGTGTTACTGAACAACACCCACCATATCAAAACCAATAATACTACTATACATTGCACAATAATGCCGCCACACCATGACCAAATATTATCACCACAGAGTCTGGATATAGCTACCATCCAGTTAATAAGCAGATCCCACTGCACCAAGACCAGTGGGATCACATCACAAATCCCCCCAAAAAATCTGCAGTGTGTGAACTTGTCCTAATGTAGCGATGTCCATGCCCCTCACCACACACAATATAAATTTTCACATCCGTCTCCCCCATATCATGGTAACGATTATGACCCTCTTTATAGCCTTAGGCGTTATAGTAAAACTCTGCATAGTACAGGGTACAGTGATGTCACAGTACAGGGGTAACACGCAGTGATGTCACAGTACAGGGGTAACATGCAGTGATGTCACAGTACAGGGATAATACATACAGTGATATACACACAGTGATGTCACAGTACAGGGATAACATGCAGTGATGTCACAGTACAGGGATATACACACAGCGATGTCACAGTACAGGGATAATACACACAGTGATGTCACAGTACAGGATAACACACACAGTGATGTCACAGTACAGGGTTAACATGTAGTGATGTCACAGTACAGGGGTAACATGTAGTGATGTCACAGTACAGGGATATACACACACCGATGTCACAGTACAGGGATATACACACAGCGATGTCACAGTACAGGAGTAACATGCAGTGATGTCACAGTATAGGGGTAACATGTAGTGATGTCACAGTACAGGGGTAACATGCAGTGATGTCACAGTACAAGGGTAACATGCAGTGATGTCACAGTACAGGGGTAAAATGCACTGATGTCACAGTACAGGGGTAACATGCAGTGATGTCACAGTACATGGGTAACATGCAGTGATGTCACAGTACAGGGGTAACATGCAGTGCTGTCACAGTATGGAGGGAGTGAACACAGTGTTGTCACAGTGCAGGGAGAATACACACAGGGATGTGACAGGGCAATTTCTGTAGTGTTACAGGCAGACATTTGTACATTATAATGCTCACCTGCTCCTGTGCTGTGAGAGATATTAGTGGCTCCGGCCTATCTGCTGCACTTCTTGTGGGTCTGGCTGTGTTCAGATCCTGTCCTCTGCTTCTCTTTCTGGTTCTTCTGCTCTCTGCTTCTCTCTGTGTGCTCTGCTCTCTGTTTGCTGTGCTGATTCTGCTCCTTCTGCCTTGTTGCTCTGTTTTCTATGCTCTCTGCTCATTATGCTGTCTGCTTCTTCTGCGCTGTGTTTTTCATCTTTCAATCTCCCGCGCTGTCCTGAACAAGCTTCGCCCCCTCTACTGATTGGCTCCTCCTGGCATCTCTCACAGAGGCCGCGCGGTGTGCAGTGTCTGCATATCGATGTTGCAGCAGCAGCCTGCAGCTATTTGAACAGTGCGGGCACCCAGTGGTTACAATCAGCTGCTTGGTGACCTCCCCGGGGCAGCCCGCTGGTGCTGGGAAGTATGAAAGTGAGAACGCACACACAGCGGGCAGCCGGGGCCGGGCCCCCTTCACGTCAGGGGCCCCATGGCAGTGGCGTGGTCTGCCTCTATGGACGGTACGCCACTGCATTCCACCACGAACTCCACACAGAGAAAATAGGAATCATGCATTAGTATCAAAGCAGAAAAAGCAACAAGAAAGTGGAAAACAAACAGCAGAGGTACAAAGACCACTGATCTGAGAGTAGTTCTGGAAGTGAGCAGAGCATACAGGAGCAATTGACCACCGGCAAGTAACAAGAGAAAGCTACTAAGTTAAATAGCCCCATCTGACCGTGATTGCCAGTCCTCTGTAGGTGTGTCGCTTTCATTCCACACATCAACTGCACCGCCATCACTGACCACAAGAGGGAGCTCAAAACTGGAAAACGTATTCACAACAGTGGCCCTTTTCCAGCTAGGCCACCCACTGGTGTGCCTGACAGGGTGTGGTGTGAGGCGTGGCTAGGATTTGAGTGCTGATGGGAACAATACCAGAGTTAGGATCCCAGAACCATGGAGGATGAGTTCTGCACCATAAGAGAAAGGAGTGCAGTTCCCTGTGACACCCTGATAAGGTCAGGGGCGTCACATTCCCCCTTGGTTAAACTTAGCTCGTCCCCGAGCTAGAGGACACCCAGAGGATTTTGTTTTAACTGAAAAAGAATAACAGGTTATACATAAATATTCATCCCGCATAGCGGAGGCAATACCCTTAAACATTACTTAAACTCTCAGAGTTCATTTACTAGAACAACGGGGAACGCTACCGGCTGTAGTGGTAGTCGGTGGCTCAGCATACTCTGCTGCAGCCCGTTCCTGCGACAGTTAATTCCCATTGTCCTTCTCCCTTCAACCCGCCACCCAAACAACCTGGATCCCTGGTGCCACCTCTAGTCCTGGTAAACACTTTTTTTCCAAGCACCTTGACAGTCCCTGGCGACAGCGTTGAAGTCCTGGTGGTTTAAAAGACGACTCTGGTAGGCACACGAGGCGCAACTATATACAATAAGCACAAGTTCGTGCTGGCTGCTGCCAGTCCTGCAGCCATGGTCCATTTTTAATACTAAGAAGGAGGTAAAACAGGGTCCATGCACGAGGTGCAAACATTATAACTTCTAAAATCAGGTGAAGTATTCGAGTAATTGGCATTCTTCAATATTTCACATTAACATGTAACACAACTTTAAACATTAGAGTAGCTGGGTTCCGCTACTATGGGGCAGTGGCAGGAGCTGGCATCACTCTGTCGCCCTCCATCACATGCTTCTTAACCTCCAGGGCATACCAGCCCCGCTCCCCACAATGCCGGCAATATGAGACCATGTCACCTGGTGTCAGGTTCCGGTCCGGGTGTCCTCTTGGAAGGTGCTCAGCCACATCCCTCCTAGAAACAAACACCTCAGCAGCGAGGCCCGCCTCCGCAATGAACCCCCACCCCTTAATGGGATCAAAGCGCTCAACCAGGCCACGGTGTGGAGGTGGCCTAAGCTATAAATTGTTTGTTCAAACGTAATAAGAATATCTGTGTATGTAAATAATCAAAATATAGATGTAGTAGCATAATTATCTGTGTGTCTATGTGGCAATTGCACAGACCTAGAATATAAATTCTAAACTGTATAGTCATGAAGGGGTTACCAAGAATAAGTGACCAGATGTATAAACAATGAATGTTTATAATGATGGGCAAAGGGCTTATCAGTAGATTCACACAGAAAGAATGTATAATTAATGAACAGATGTATTTTACAGCATGCTGTGAAAAACCAAGGAGTTGAATACTCCTTACTCCCTGTTCTAACTTCAAGGTCAATGTTGTATTCTGTATAATTGAATTTCTTCCAATACATGAGTTCAGTTGGTGACGCTGGCTCAAAGAGAACATGTCTCATGTGTTCATTGTCTGATTCATTAATATCGGCACTGATATACAGCTAATACGGCACCGGTCTCTGGATACCCTGTATGAAGACTCCATTAGCAGTCTTACCCAAATTTCTCCCTTGACAGTTTGGCGCACCAGCGTGGAGCCCCTCCACGGATGCATTGCCGACCTGGAAATACCGATGGTTTGGACGTCGCAGACTGAGATCTCCCTCTCCTCCAAACAGGCTGATTACCTCCATCTCATGGGTGAGTGTTACATACTGTGTATTCACTACCATTGTGGTTGGTTTTGGAGAGGAGGGAGTGACAGGCTGTGTGTCCTTATCAGTGTTAAAAAGACAATAAGAAAAACTTTCAGCTCACCCATTCCATGTGCTCAGATTTCCCTCTGCTGCTCGGGCTGCAGGTGCTGTTACCTGAGTATAATGAAGATGAAAGAGTACTGCCCAGCGCAAGGAGGAGAAATACGTCAGTAAATTTCCAGGTGCTTTATTTTGCTTGGTTTCCAATAAAACAAACATATGAACAGTTAAGACATAGTCCTCCGTGGATATTGACACAACATCGACGCGTTTCGGCTACTAGAGTGTAGCCTTTGTCAAGTGGCTTTACTATGTGAACTGAGTCCTCTTTATACCCATACATGAAAAAGTCCTCCAAACAAACAGGTGCAGGTTCTTGCTGAATTCCTCAGGGTTAACCCATGATGGATCCACAGGCTCAAGGTGTATCACAGTACATTGCAAATACATGGGTTCAAATGGAATATAAAAGAGACATGCACATTGTATAACAGTTCACTCATATCAACAGACACTGCTTGAGTGTTACATTATAATATTCATACGGTAAAAGTTACATAAAAAATATACAAATGTATAACATTCAGAGTGATGTGAACTATTACCAAAGAGAGTGTGTCACAATATAAATGCATTGTCATAATTGCTCTGTTCCATGGAAATGACAGAATAACATATGTATTTGATATTCCATACCCAACAATCAATGCACAAATGCAATTAAATCCAGAAAAAAAATAATATATTTTTTTTTTTTAAAAATGCCTATGTGGTTTTCCTTTGAGTTCCACCAATCTGCAACTCCGCTAAATTCAACTATTAATTGTATTGACAAATCTCCGCTATAGGGGGGAAAGAAAAAAAAAACCTTAAGTATACGTATGTTTTACTATTTATTTATTTATTGTATATCATCTATAATTGTTATTCTTTTATTTTTTAAGTTTTATTTATGTATATATTAACCTTTATTTAATCAATTATATGTATTTCACCCTACGGAGACATGGCAATCAATTGTATTGCAATATCAGATCTTTGCGTATATTCAGACCATTTGGCTGCCTAGTTCCCAATTTAAAGATCCAAAAAGACTCACGATTTAGGATTTTACGTCTATAACATCCCCCTCTGATGGGTTTGTGAACCTTTTCTATGCCACAAAAGCTGAAACTACTGTTGTCACCTCCGTGTACTTCAGAAAAATGTTTTGATACCATTGAAGTACCAATTTTATTCGTTCCCAAGGCATCGGATAAGTGTCGCCTTATGCGTTTCTTAAGGGGACCAATAGTGCACCCTACATACTGAATTTGACATAGGGTGCATGTTATACAAAAAGTTGATGGTGTTAGTGTAGAAGGGGGGATGTTTCTGGCATCTATTGAAGTGGAGGCGTTGTATAGTTCCATTCCACATTCAAAAGGGATTGATGCAGTACAACATTTTTTGCGCTCGAGGGCGGTGTATCTCCAGGCCCATAACAACTTATTACTTGAACTGTTGACCTACATCCTGACGCATAATTATTTTATGTTTGACGGCAAGTACTTCCACCAGCTCAGGGGCACTGCGATGGGGAGTTCTTGTGCCCCATCGTATGCAAATTTGCTCCTGGGCTGGTGGGAGGAAAGCGTCATTTTTTCGGATGACTCCCCCTGGTGGGTCCCATGGATCCACTTTTGGGGGAGATTCATTGATGATATTTTTATTATTTGGTCAGGTAGTAAGGCAGATTTCCACCGGTTCATCAAGGAAATAAATAGTAATAACTTTGGCCTGGCAAATAAATGCATCATCCCTTTCTTTCTTGGACAATTCCTTTACTGTTGATAACCACGGGCATTTGTCCTCTAGAACATACAGGAAACCCACCTCAACAAATAGTCTTTTGAGGTGGGATAGCTTTCATCCAACTCCATTGAAACGCGGTATCCCGAAAGGGCAATATCTCCGCATGAGGAGAAACTGCTCCAATAAGGATGACTTTTTTGATCAATCTAGGGACCTACGGGATCGGATTCGACAGAGAGGCTACCCTGAAAATGTTCTAAGAGGCGCCTTTAAGCATGCCCTAAGTAGTGATAGGGAATCCCTCCTTCAGCCGAGGGTAAAAGACACAAGGGAAGATATCATTAGAGTCATTGGTACCTTTGATTGTCAGTCAGAGAGGATTCATGGTATACTCCAGAGGCATTGGGGGATTCTCTTGGCAGATCCAGACATCAGTGAAAATATTTCCACCCGTCCCTCTATTACGTGTAGGCGTGGGGGGTCCCTAAGGGACCAATTGGTCCATAGCCATTACCAGAGGCCCACCCCCCCGGGTACTTGGCTTGATAGGAGACCTCTAGGATGCTTTCGATGCGGCGATTGTAAATATTGTAATTGGATCGCACCATCGAAGACATTCCTTAGCGCAAGTACGGGGAAAAAGTACTTCATCAGAGATTTTTCCAACTGTAAAACAAGTGGAGTCGTATACATGGCCACATGCAAATGTCCACTAAACTATGTGGGCAAAACCACGAGGGAGTTGCGCAGACGTGTCGGTGAACATCTGGGGGATATTAAACATAAGAGGGATACACCCCTGGCCCGACACGTCTGGGAATTCCATCAAGGTAACAACAAGGCAATCTCGTTTGTGGTCGTGGAGGTCATAAAGCCTGGACCCAGAGGTGGTGATCTGGACAAAAGGATCCTACAGAGAGAAAGTAGATGGATTACTATCTTAAGACACAAGCTCCCCTTGGCCTAAATGATAGATTGACATATTCCCCCTTTCTTTAATATGACGGTAATGTAATCTGATCCTTCTTCTTCCCAATATACGTCACTCTTCCTTGCCAGTTAATGATGTTTTCCACTGTTCATAAAGGAGGAAAAAATTAAAAATATCAATATTAAATAAATAATGTTAATACAAATATGAATATTAAGGTCCCGATAGGAAACTTCTCCGTTATTACCCCGAGATTGGGGTCTACGGATTGCAGATACCTTTATTCTTAGGTTCAATTTTATTATGGGAGTAATGCTCTATCCCTCGAAATCAACTGTCCTAATTACATAAACTTTCATTGATTAGTATAGGGTCTTTGTCTGTATATTCATTTGACAACCACTTAGCCATCATTTTTCCGTGTGCATAGGTCTCCCAATTAATTTTGCTATGGGACCCACATATAAGTGGGTCTCCATGGAGATTTTTGTGGTTAATCCATTTACAATGAGGGCTAGATATGTTGGGGCGATCTGTTTGGCTTTTGGGTTACTTATATTACACATAAACATCCTTGATACTTTGGATGACGTTTGGGACACACAACTTGCACATAAGCCTGATTAGGGGCTTACGGATATAGATTAGCGGTTGCCTGTCTTCATTTGTAGAGCTCCTGTTATCTTTCCAGGGACTGCCTGGTATCATTGGTAGCTGTGGTATACTTTAATATACTTTCTTCTAAAATTGTGCTGTCATTTCAGACATTGTATCAGTCTGAATGTTTACTTACAAATGCGCACGTGCGGGCAAACCCCCATGAGCTTCCGTGTGTTTAATATAATCTATGACACACGACTGGGGGCGGCACCGCTCGGCTGGGCGTGTGCATAGGCAGCGTCATCATTATGACGTTTATGACGTTTAGTCTATCGTCCCTTACTTGGGGGCGGCACCGCACGGCTGGGCGTGTATGTAGGCAGCGTCATCAACCTGGGGGCGGCACCGCACGACTGAGCGTGTATAGTGGCAGCGTCATCATCATGACGTTTAGGTTATCGCCCCTGACTTGTGGGCGGCACTGCACAGCTGGGCGTGTATATAGGCAGCGTCATCACCATGACGTGTAGGTTACTGCCCCTTGTCGGCACAATGGAAATGTTGGATAGGTTGTCTTAACCACAGCGCTTGTACACCTGCGCAGTGAGGACCCTTGGACCTCCTGTGTCCATTTTAAGATACATGCGCAGTTGACTTTTAGGGACAGAGTAGCCCTGGATGATGATTGGCTGCCTTGTCCATGTGACTCTATCGGCGCTGTCATTTAAACCCGGACATCCTGAAATTCTGGGCACACAGCCATGGATCACTCTTCTATACACATTGGATACTGGTGATTTTTCAGCCTCCTGATGATCCTTACATCTTTAAAGGGGAAACGCGTTGAGGCACTGCAGAGTGTTCATCTTAAGGGAAGTAATTCATTTTAATTTTTTCCCTGGGTGTTTATACACCATGTCTACTTTGGCTCTATAAATTTTCTCTTATGATTACCTATGGGCACTGTACTATATATGGATACATTGTGATCCAGGTTGTGCACTGTCTACTTGGTAGATCTTTGGGATATAGTTTATCCATATGTGCTGGCCACTATATGCACTGTGCATCTACATAGTGTTACTTGATACATTCTAATATATCATTATTTGGCCGCATCTGATTATTTGTTTGCCTATAGGCATTGTGCTATATATGTGTACATCTTACTACACACTGCTTTTGTGGCAGACCTTTGAATGTAGGTTTTCCATGGATGATGGCCGTGATATGGATTATGATAATGGAGAAGACACTGAGTGATGGAATATGAAAAAAGTTTTCCTAAATTTAGGTCCTCCATCACATTTGCCTAAATAACCTCTCATGTGCTGTTTGGGTTGGTTCAAATTGGTTGTTTACCTTCCTTTAGACCCAACACATGATCTTTTGGAGTGTCGGTGTTGATTTCTATGATAGGAAGTTATCAACTTTGTATCTTTTTGGATTTATCTATACCAAGCATAGTCTCATGTCATCAATTGGCCATCTTTAGTGTAATCATTGTATGTCGATAATTTAGGGCTTAGTGAGGGTAAGCCGACGTGGAACGGGGGCGCCCAAAACAGTTACGGTGTCATACCCTCCGTTGGTAAGTCGGAGCCAGATCCCATAGGGCGCTATAGGGACCCCACGTATTTAGCTCCTCCCCCTCATTTTCCGTTGTGTGTTTTTTAATCACAGGGTGTCTATTAAATTTTTTAATATACATCCATAAAGTTTTTCATTTTAAGTAAATTTGAGGTCTTTTTCGTTTGTGCAATTACACTCAAATTGATATACTGTATACGTTTTTCAATAGGGTGCATGTTATTAAATAGATTACCCCGGTGGTGTTACAGTTAATGAATCCATTAATGTCATAGGTATGGCCATTGACTATAGAGGTAAATGTTTTCGTCCTACCAGCATAAGAGCAAGAAATACATATATTGTGATGACATTTGAAAAAGCCCTTTAGGTCCAACCATGTGGAGCTCTTCTGAAGGGGAGATTTTAAAAAACTTGAGGATACCATGTTACCAATTGTGGGAGCTTTTTTTGGAATGTATCTAATATCACACTTGGTTAATACTTCCCTGGTTGTCAGATCACTGTTCAAAATGGGGATGTATTTTCTCACAATTTTTACAATATCATTAAAATCCTCACTGTAAGTGGTGACAAAGTTTATGACATTATTGTCATTACTACATGAGGGTTTTACCCTATCTATTAGCAGTGACTCACGTTTGATCTGAGAGACCTCCTCATATGTCCTAGCTAACAAATCTTTTGGGTAACCCCTATCTCTTAGATCATTGCACTTGTTCTTTAATACTTCATCCAAATACCTGCTATCTGAACAATTGCGTTTAGTTCGAATTAGCTCCCCCTTAGGGATGTTAGTAGTCACATGCCTAGGATGACACGAACCATATCTCAAAATGGTGTTCTCACTTATGTCCTTGTGATAAGGAGTAATTAGCACATCTGGCGTACCTCCGCCGGCCTGCAGGGTGATGTCCAGGAAGTTTATTCGGCTTTGATGATAATTTGATGTAAAATGCAAATTAAAATCATTGCGGTTGATATACTCAATAAACGGACCGATTTCCTCCTAGGTACCACCCCACACCAACAGGAGGTTGTTTTGGAATGTATCTAATATCACACTTGGTTAATACTTCCCTGGTTGTCAGATCACTGTTCAAAATGGGGATGTATTTTCTCACAATTTTTACAATATCATTAAAATCCTCACTGTAAGTGGTGACAAAGTTTCTGCTTTTTTTTCTGGCTTTAATTGCATTTGTGCATTGATTGTTGGGTATGGAATATCAAATACATATGTTATTCTGTCATTTCCATGGAACAGAGCAATTATGACAATGCATTTATATTGTGACACACTCTCTTTGGTAATAGTTCACATCACTCTGATTGTTATACATTTGTATATTTTTTATGTAACTTTTACCATATGAATATTATAATGTAACACTCAAGCAGTGTCTGTTGATATGAGAGAACTGTTATACAATGTGCATGTCTCTTTTATATTCCATTTGAACCCATGTATTTGCAATGTACTGTGATACACCTTGAGCCTGTGGATCCATCATGGGTTAACCCTGAGGAATTCAGCAAGAACCTGCACCTGTTTGTTTGGAGGACTTTTTCATGTATGGGTATAAAGAGGACTGAGCTCACATAGTAAAGCCACTTGACAAAGGCTACACTCTAGTAGCCGAAACGCGTCGCTGTTGTGTCAATATCCACGGAGGACTATGTCTTAACTGTTCATATGTTTATATGATCGTTTTATTGGAAACCAAGCAAAATAAAGCACCTGGAAATTTACTGACGTATTTCTCCTCCTTGCGCTGGGCAGTACTCTTTCATTATCAGTGTTAAAAGGTAACTGATTGTGACTAGGGTGATGCCCGCTGGGGCTCAGTAGCATGATCCCAGCCTTGAGGTGTGGATTGAGAGTGTCACACGGGATCCAGAGGACAGTTGTTAGGGCAGGAAAGACGGTGGTGGCCAGATCTAGCTAGTTAGACTGACCCGGTCTGTAATTAAAGATGCGGGGGGGTTCCCGTGACCGAAGATAGGGATTAGGACATTAAATTTGATACAGTTGACCAAGTCCGGAGGTCGGGACATTCTTGTATATGCATGTACATTTTTGTACGTCCTCCTCCTTTCATCAGACAGATCCTCAGAGAAAGAAGATAGGCATTAGGGCAATAAAAAATATTGGTGCAGGTGATCAAGTCCGGAGAGAATACATTTTGTACCGCTCCTCCGTATCACAGGATACCCTTATTACTATATAGCTGAGGAAGCAGCTAGTATAGAGGTGGAGCCTTAGGTGCCAGCCGGACTCTAACGCACTCGGCATAGTCATAAATTAGTGTAATCCGGACACCACCAAGATAGCAAAAAATGTTCAGACAGAATGCTGAGAGGCCTGAAGGTAACAAGAGATTGTTAATTGATGCTGAATTGTTTAACAGAATGACGCAGATATTGCTATCAAAAGGATATATTGAGATCAAAGATGAAGATGAGCAAGGGGATGTTGTGTTTTCCTATAGGTCACCCAAGTCTGAGGATGGTTTTAGGGGCACTCAGGAAGGTTGTTTTTTTGCCATTTCGCAGCTTGATTCTGGACAAGTTTCTGAGTTATTCACAGATGCTGCAGTCCCACCCACTAGCCAAAATCCCTTAACTCTTTCTGTACTGCCCACTCCTGCCTCTATCCATCCAGAAGTACCAATTGAGAAACCGCCCCCATACGACCTAGCCAGCTGCACGTTACCAGTGTGGGTACCAAAACACAGACTGGAGAGATGGTTGTAATAATTATGCAGCTCACCGCCCACATCTGAGTCATGGCCATAAGCCTGTCCCAATCCTCCCTGTTCTAACTTCGGGAGGAGGTTACTATGTTCCTCCTCTACATCAGAGAACAACCGAACAGACTCAGGAGCCGTTATCCACATCCATACCCCTGGCCCCTCCTGTACCTGCAATGCTGTCTCTCCCCCCACCGGCCAGTCTGGCGTCACATTCCCCAGTTACCAATCCCCTCCCCTTGGATCCCCCTCCTTCCTCTAGGACACATAGTGAGCCTTACCCCAAACCTGACGAGGAACAGCCCTCACTCAAATATGTCCCTTTCAACCCCACCCAGTCGGCGGCATTAATCCACTGCCTTCCAGATCCCGAAATTAACCCTATGCGATTTTATAGGAAAATGCTGCAGGTCCACCAGTTATATTCGGTTGCTGAGAAGGACCTGGTTGGTCTCACTGAGATAAAAGCAGGAGACAGTTTTTGGCCCTTAGTGGAGCCCCATCTCACAATGCCCCCAGGCACTGATGACACCACTTTCCAAGGTGGACAGCAGTATTGTGCCATTTTAAAAAGATGGGCTCAAGATCAATTGGTGTATACAGACGCGCCGGTGCAGCCCCCGCCACGGCCCAGGCCCCGTGTGCATGGCTCCCAATCAACAAGACCAGCAGAGCCGGCAGCGGAATTGTTGGCGTTGTGGTCAGCCCGGGCATTTCCAGAGAGGATGCCGTGTCCCACCATCCCAGTCTCCTGTCCAAAGCCCCAAAACCAAAGCCAACTGCCCATAAATTTATACCGTAATGGTCAGATTAAATAAGAAGTATTGCAGGGGCCTCTTTCAAATTTATAGTTGACACTGTTGTAGTCAATTCTATTGATAAAGTGTCTGATATAACTCCCGACAATATTTTGCTATTTTTGCCCCAGTGGGAGTTGCTGGTTAATTTGTTAAATAAATTAAAGGCCGCCATAAATTATGATGGAGAAGGAGGTATTTATTACTCTCACTCTGACTCAACTAGATTTCCCAGAAGGGTGTGAGGAGACTTGTCCCCTACGGGCACTTTTTACTGGCTCTCTATGCCATGTGCTGATGAATCTGATGTAGACCATTATGGTCAAAGGGGCCTAATGATGTGGGTAAACTCCCTGTAGATCCATTAATTATCTACCTGAGGCCAGGTGTGCCTTTTCCCAGAGCATCACAGTATCCCTTTAAATCAGCCCCAGGAGATCTCCCAAGATACTGCTCACAGTCCAGGCTGCACCCACGAGTCTGCCCCAACTTTCCCTAATGACACAAAGGGGAGCCCCGGACTGCTTGCCCCCTTGCTGCAGTGATTTCCAGTCCCAAGCCACCTGTTCTAATTATGCCTTCCATTCCACCCCATCAATCTTACAGTTCCTGTCATATATGTTTCTGTAGTAAAGGTTATTTACTGTGACTGTAAAAAAAGTTCTGTCCATGGGCTTTCCTGTATCTGTAATGTTGTTTTTTTTCTCTATCAGCCGTTCTGATACCACGCACCCTGACTCTGGCTGCCTGCAGCGAGACTTGGGAGTGACAGGGAAAGGTGGGGGCTAGGTCAGCTTAAAAACAAAACTGACGAAGTAGAGAAAAGAAAAAAAAATAGTTGCAGCAGAGATTTGCAGAACTGCGTGTGTTTCACTTTTTACTGATAAGTGTTTTTCTCGGCTGGAAGGGTGGGTTTTGATTAACCCTTAGAGTTCAAAATTTTACAGGAGATTATCAATAGTATCCTGCTAATACCTAAATAATTAAATTAATTTTGCAGGGAAAATTATATTTCTTAAAATATACAAATTAGTTTTTTTTGTTTTTATGGTTATGTTTTTGTTTTGTATTTTTGCATACAAACTGCCAATTTTTTGTTAAATTAGTTCCCTTTCTTTCGTAGATACAGAATATATACGAACCGTGTTGTCTATTGTAAGGTCTTAAAATTTTCCAGTGGTGTATAAGTTTTATTCATCGGTTGGTTAATCATATTGTCTGCTGTTATTAAACTATAAATTTTGCCAAAGTAGTACATAAAGCAAAAAATAAAGGGGGAAAGATGATATCTATTATATTTTCCAGCAGTAGAAGGCGCAGCAGACATATTGGATAGGCTTCAAAGCTGGCCTTTCTTTTGCAACAGTTAAGTCATGTTTATTGGACTACTATGAAATATGTCTGTTATAAGAATGATCTAATGCATATTTCTTTTAGTTTTTGTTTTCATAGATGGAACAAAATGCTGGTCGATTCTGCACTGGATATGCTACGGTATACCCAACATGAGGTAGTCTAAATTTGAACCACTCACTCGCCTCCTATCGGTGCAGGAGGAAGTGACGTATTAATGCCTCTCTAGATGGGTGGAGCAATAGTAGGTAAGAGTCAAAATGTGTATGAAGAATATAGATCTTTCCTGTTGTCAAATGAGCTAGGTATGCTGAAGATAAAGTCTAGAGCTGAGCTGATGGAATCAGATGGAGATCCTCGCACAGGTGCAGCTGACCAGGAAGCGGTGAATGAGCCTAGAGTTGAGGAGTCCTTTACCAATGCAGACAAGCGAATCAACAAGGAATGGAGTGTGAGACGCAGGGAGCCAGCTGACTGAGGAAGGTCTGTGGATAAAGGGCGGTAAGCTTTCTCTGCCATGAGATCTCTTCTTAATGATAGCCCAAGTAACTTTTGGACTAAAATCTGTGAAAAATAAATATCAGTGTGCGCTTTGGTGACGCCAGGGTTCAGTTCCCAGGTAGGCAAACTCACCCGGTCTTGTAAAACACGTTCTTAAAACCAATGTGTGAAGGGAAAAAAGGAAAAAAACTGTAAAGAGTCCGCAGAAACACCCTGCACCTGCTCTACCCATTTTTAGAGACTGCAAACTTATTATAGATGTATATCATGAGCACGTTGTATGCAAGTCTGTGCGTGTTGAGTAAATTTCTTTCCAGGTTTGGTCAGAAGCATTCCAGTGCGGAAAATAACGTCATTGCTGAAAATTCACATAATGCAAGTGGTATGTAAAAAACAAACTAATAAGTTTTAAACCAATGTGTGTTTTGTTTCTCTTTAGTAATGAACAGGTCTCTATGTAAAATGTTTTTTGGTTTAGCACAAAGCACGTACAATTTTTATATAATTGACTAAATAGTGAAATAAACAAGTGTATTTTCTAATTCCAGATCGTAAATCAGAGTTAGTAGTATATGGCTTTCAGTCAGGAGACTGAATAATCCTAAAAGGACAAGCGAGAAAGAGCCATGAGTCAAGATTAGATGAGATGATCCAGCTTGTCCCCACCACAGAAATTTCGATAAAGCTCAATGGCAGGACAACATGGATTCACGCCTCGCATTGCAGAAGGGTCGATCCACCGGATCTGCACTGAGCATCCTGCTCATATTTATCCTTTTCAAAAAGACCTGTACAGTCTCAGACCATCATTGCCAAAACAGTTAGAAAGGAGGATTTAGAGAGCCTTGAGACATGGGAAAGTCCAACTACAAAGGGTAAGGACTCGCCTAGGGGTCCTTGGTCTCAAACCGGTGAAGAAACCCCTTTCCCCTCTCCACCCATGCCTCAACGTTCAGTCAGGCAGGATTTCCCAACAGATCTTTCTTCCTCTTTTCCTAAGGGAACACGGTACCCTTAGTATTTGGTAATGGCAGAAGTGAGAAAAGGGGGGACTGTTGAAGGTACGAATTGAGTCATCTAAAATACTTAATTCAGCCATTTCATAGACCCAAAAATGTGGTTTAGTTAATGTAACCTAACAATTTATAAATGTTTTTGTCTCATACTAACTCATGTATGAATATATTCAATGATTTTCCTTAATACAAAATGCTAGCTATGGACTCTCTCATCTCAGAAAAAGTTTTGGAACAGCCTATCCCATCAGGCTGATGTCTCTCCGGCCTAGTCTGCTGAGTACTGGCAGTGACACGCGAGTTAACGTCACATCTCAGAAACCAACGGTCCTGAAAAAACCAAAGCAGAAAGCGGTCACTATTTTACCCATTATTCCAGAAGGTTTCTCCAAGTCAGCGCCACAAACTGTTTACATGAAGCCTCATCATGTTTTGCTTTTTGTTTTGTTTTTTTTATCAAGAGCAGATTATCCAGGTTCACGAAGTGGCCCTAAGTGGACTGCCACTGACCAAGCATCCTTCTTTTTGTTTCATATCCGGAAAGAAGAACCATAGACAATTTGTAGCAAATGGGTTTTTTTTGGTTATGTACTATTTTTAAGATAAGATCTAAATTCAATCTTTCTTAATCAGGATAATGTGCCCTAATGAAAGTAATAACGCCAATCCTAATAGCCCCTATAAATCATGAAGTTATTTTTAATAAATAGAATAAGTACTTAAGGGGGGAGCTAAAGCCTGTAGTGTTGTAATAAACAACAATCTAATGGAAGGCTCATATATATATATATATATATATATATATATATATATATATAAAATTAGAGTCCCAAGGGGGGAAAGTCATAAATAAGCTCCAAATAAAATATATGTAAATGGGGAAAATTTTAAAATTTAAGGTTGACAACATTCACAGATATCTTATTAAGGGGGGACTGTGGAGGTGGCCTAAGCTATAAAGTGTTCAAACGTAATAAGAATATCTGTGTATGTAAATAATCAAAATATAGATGCAGTATTATAATTATATGGCAATTGCACAGACCTATAATATAATTCTAAACTGTATAGTCATGAAGGGGTTACCAAGAATAAGTGACCAGATGTATAAACAATGAATGTTTATAATGATGAGCAAAGGGCTTATCAGTAGATTCACACAGAAAGAATGTCTAATTAAGGAACAGATGTATTTTACAGCATGCTGTGAAAAACTAAGGAGTTGAATACTCCTTACTCCCTGTTCTAACTTCAAGGTCAAAGTTGTATTCTGTATAATTGAATTTCTTCCAATACATGAGTTCAGTTGGTGACGCTGGCTCAAAGAGAACATGTCTCATGTGTTCATTGTCTGATTCATTAATATCGGCACTGATATACAGCTAATACGGCACCGGTCTCTGGATACCCTGTATGAAGACTCCATTAGCAGTCTTAGCCAAATTTCTACCTTGACAACGGTACCACGGCCCTCTGACCCGGAAGGTGGCTTTCCTCAAGTGATTTTTTTTCTCGGTTGGTGCGGGCGGCGATTTCCTGCCAGCGCTGCTCTCTAGTGGCAATCTCAGTGTGCAGCCGTTGCTGCTGTCTTTCCCAATAGGGGGCGCTGGCGTCAGGCTCCGCCTCCTCTATGAGAACTGGCTGAAGGTAGACTCTCCCGGCCCCGGCGGCCACCGGGAGGCCGCGCGGCAGTGGAACCGGCATCTCAACAGGCTCCTCCTCCACTGCGGTAGGTACGAGAACCAGCTGTTCCGCAGCCGGGATAGCAGAGTCCGGGTGCTCCATACCGAGGTACGGGGCAGGTGATGCGGCCAGGTCTGATCGGGCCGATGATGGAACAGGAGGTGTTGCGGCCTGGTCTGGCCGGAGGCGTGGTGGCCTGCTCATTTTCCACTGGGGCTGCAGGTCCCGCTGCTGGTGTTGGGGGTAGCGGCTCGGCGTCCACCGAGGACGAGGGCGGTGATGGCTGGGCAATCGCGGTGGCTGGGGGCAGACCGGATCCCGCGGCTGGGTAGGCCGGTTCAACCCGGACTGGGTAGCTGCTCACCCGTTCCACACACAGGGCCTCCATCTCACGGGCCCGCACCGCCGCAGCCAGGCTCCCCATTTCCACTCACCAGTGATCCAGCATGTAGAGGAATTGTGTCTGCATCTTCCTGCAGAGCTGTTCAGTTTCCTCCTCGATCCAGGTCGCAGTCCTGGGAGCAGCAAGCTCCGGTTACCAGTCCCTTGCTGCCGACATCTTGTCTCTGCGGGTTCCAGGAACTTTATGGGCAGAGTCCTGGCATCCCTGCAAAACTTCCGCTGTTACATCCCGTTACACCCCCTTGGTTTTCAGCAGCCAGCTCTCCAGCTTCCGGCTGCGCTCTGTAGACGAGAGGCGGAGCTTCAGTTTCGCGCTCTTTTGGTGGGGAAGATGGTGTTTAGGAATCCGTCCCCACTAGTATTGTCTGGTGGAATGGAGCTTGCCTCCATGCACATGTCGATAGATGTTTCTGAGTGACCCCTCGGCCTGAAGCTGTCGGGGTCCTGCTCCCTATATTTAAATAGGGGAGCTGTGCTCTCGATGGCTGACACTTGGGATTTCTGTAGGCCGCATAAGCTGGAAAACCCTATCCCCCTCGTTGTGTTGGTGTCTTCGATCTCTGAGCTTTTGGGGAAAGTTCATAAAGAGACTATCCTCCACAGGTGAATTACCAAGTTGCGTGAAGCTACTCCGTGATTTAGGGTCCTGTACCCTGCCATGCTTGGTACTGGTCCGGTTACTGGACTTTCTGGTGCCGACCGTCCTCCAAAACTAAGTCTGGGCACCTTTCTGCAATACCCTGCGACCGGGTCTCCGACTCCTCCGGTCCCAGACCACCGTCTGCGACCTAACCAAAGTCTCCTAGGGAGCTACAACTCCCTCAGCTCCTCACTCTCTGAGGGCTACTCTAAACTAAGTCCCTTCCACCTGTCTGCCTGACCCCTAGGCGGGTGGCCCTTTTCCACCTAGACCACCCACTGGGGTGCCTGACAGGGTGTGGTGTGAGGTATGGCTAGGATTTGAGTGCTGATGGGAACAATACCAGCGTTAGGATCCCAGAACCATGGAGGATGATTTGTGCACCATAAGAGAAAGGAGTGCAGTTCCCTGTGACACCCTGATAAGGTCAGGGTCGTCACATCTCTACTGCCTGAAAAGCGATCAGGAAGCACTATTTTTGGCTCTAAATGGGCCGCAACAGACACATCAACTCTCTCCTAAATGGATTTTTTAATATCAGTCACTTTCAGAGAGAGATTAAAAGTTGCTGGGTCAATTTAAAAACAGGATCCATAAAGTAAAATGTCAACAACGCACTTTTTTATTTTTATTTTTTTTTTTTAAAGAATCCTGTAAATTTTTTGTAGGTGGATTATACTGTCACACTGGGTGTGGGGAGAGACACCCAGAAATAGGACTCCAGGGAATAAGGGAGGCTGTAACACAAAGAGGGGTGGAAACCAAAAGCTCCTATGCTGACCCTGACATTGGGGGGCCCTGCGTTTACCCTCAAACCACAGGTTAGGAGGTGTGGCCCGCCAAAGTGCCCTTGTCTCCTAGCTAGATCCTAGTACTAAATCCCATCACCCACCAATCCATGGGGGGAAAAACAAACACAAAAATAACCAGCAAAAGGGGGGGAAAAAAGGAAAAAACAGCTTATCTTAGAAAGGAATTTTCAGAAAATACAGCTACAGTAGTCTGAAGCAACGTGCACACCAGAGCAAGCAACTTCTTCCAAGTGAAGAGTATGGCCCGCACTGGAGGAGTGAGAGGCCCAACCTTATAAAGGCCCTTAATTACCAGCTGGAGGAAAGGCTCCTCAACCCTGGCAAGAAACTGGAAAAAAAACCTAAATTCAGCCCTTAAAGGGAATGCGCCCATTAAAATGGAAATGGAAAAAACACAAGATGATTATCAATTTTACTCAGTGTGTGGTTCCACCTCACAAAATCGCCTCGTGGGGTAAGGATAATTCTGAGAAAGGTCAGGAATCCAGGGCTGTGGATTCGGTAAGCCAAACATCTGACTCCTCAATTTCCCTGACTCCAACTCCATGTGTTGGGAATGTCAGTTATGCTTTTGCTGCTGTGAGGCTCCCTCTTGTGGCCAGGAATGGTTTGCTGGAGCAATGGGCGTTTCCATTGCTAACTCTCTGCCTATTTAAACCTTGGTTTGCTAGCAGTCTGAGCCGGTTGTCATTTGTTCTTTAGTTTACCAGCCTTCTCATCTTGCTCCAGACCACATCTACCGCAGATAAGTGCTTAGTTCTTTCTTATGTTGTTTTGTTCTTTTTGTTCTTATCTGGGTTTGTCATTTACTGTGGTTATTGTCAGTTCATTTGCATGCAGGAATCTTCCCGCTCTGTTGCTTAGCTGGGAAGCACCCCCTGCAGCTATGTTTGGAGTATTGCTCCTATAAGTCCATATGTTTGTTGCTTCTTGAATTTGTAATTGTTCCTGTTTTCTGTTCATTTTGTTTGACAAGAGCACCTGATATAGGACGGAGTTCAGATTGTGCGATCTGAGGACTTTTTGTACTATCAGGTATTTGGATTTTTGTAGGGTTTTTCTCTGGCCACCATCAGCCCTTTTCCTATCCTTTCCTATTTAGTCAATGGGGCCTTAAGCCTGCTTTACACGTTGCAATGTCGCATACGATATCGTCTGCGATTTGCAACGCCCCCATCGTATGTGTGGCACATTCAATTTGTTGAACGTGCCACACAAACGATTAACCCCCATCACACGTACTTACCTTCCATACGACCTCGACTCCTGGAGTGGGAGGGACGTTCGGCATCACATCACGTCACGCGGCAGACGGCCAATCGAAGCGGAGAGGCGGAGCTGAGCGGGACATAAACATCCCGCCCACCTCCTTCCTTCCGCATTGTGGGCCAGGAGCCGCAGGATGCTGGTAAGATCTGTTCTTCGTTCCCGGGGTGTCACACACTGCAATGTGTGCTACCCCGGGTACGATGAACAATCTGACGTGCAATTCTAGAGAAAGGTACGATGTGTATGCGATGAACGTTTTACCGTTCAATCACAATCGCACGTACCTGTCACACACTGCAATGTACCTTACGATGCCGGATGTGCGTCACTTACGACGTGACCCCGCCGACACATTGTAAGATACAATGCAACGTGTAAAGCAGGCTTTACCTTTGCTAATCCTATCATCCATTTGTGTATTGTGTTTTCCTATATCACCGTAGTCTTTGAATGTGGGGGGCTTGCTATACCTTTGCGGTCTATTTCTGAGGCAGAGAGTTATTCATCCTTCCTTCCTTTAGGATAGTTAGTTCTCCGGCTGGGTTCGCGGTGCATAGGATGTTAGTTCACCCTTCAGCTACTTCTAGTGTTGATGGTTAGTAAGGGGATGGCGGCCAGATTAGTTGCCAATGCTCTTGTCACCTTTTTTGCCAATGATCTATTATGATCTTCCATGGTTCCGGATCATAACAGTACAACCGGCCTAAAATTTAAAGAATACTCTTAAGAAGGGAAAAAAAAAAAAAAAAGTCTGCTGAAAACTTTTTTTTTTTATCCTTTTTCTTTGGGTTTCGTGGAAGTTTTTTTTTTCTAGCATGGATGAATTGGGTGAGCGTGTTGCTCATCTTGATGCTAAGGTTCGTCGTATAGAGTCTTATCTTGCACAGATTCCCCTTGCAGAGCCTAAGATTCCCGTTACTGATTTTTTTTCAGGAGATAGGTCGAGATTTTTGAGCTTCAAAAATAATTGTAAATTATTTTTTGACCTGCGCCCCAAGTCCTCAGGGAATCCCGTACAGCAGGTCAAGATTGTCATCTCCTTACTGCGTGGTGACCCTCAGGACTGGGTCTTCTCTTTGGCGTCTGATGATCCGATTCTCAGTGATGTGGACTCCTTTTTTCAGGCCTTGGGATTATTATATGACAAACCCAATATTGTGGACCAAGCAGAAAAGGCCTTGTTGTCCTTAACTCAGGGTCTGGATTCTGCAGAAACTTTTTGTCAAAAATTTTGAAAGTGGGCAGTCCTTACCAAATGGAATGATGACGCGCTTGCGGCTCTTTTTAGGAAATGTATTGCTGATGCTGTGAAGGATGTAATGGTGGGATTCCCCGTCCCTTCTGGTCTTGATGCCTCTATGACCTTAGCCATTCAGATTGATAGGCGGTTATGTGAGCGCAGGAAGATACCTGCTGATTTTGTGCCTGTGGAACAGCCTTTGGAGCCTATGGAGTGTGATAGGGTCCTCTCTAATGCTGGTCGGCAGGGGTTCAGACGGAAAAATAGACTGTGCTTCTATTGTGGAGACGCTTCTCATAATAGCTCTGTCTGCCCTAAATGTGAAAGGAGATTGGCTAGTTCTGTTACTGTGGGTTCTTTGCAACCAAAGTTTCTTTTGTCTGTCACACTGATTTGCTCATTGTCTTCATTTTCTGCACTGGCCTTTGTGGACTCAGGGGCAGCACTCAATTTGATGGATTTTGGGTTCGCTAGGGATTGTGGTTTCCCCATGGTTCCTTTGCAAACTCCAATTCCTTTAAGGGGCATTGATGCTACCCCTTTGGCAGAAAATAAACCCCAATTTTGGACCCAGGTGACTATGAGAGTAGCACCAGCGCATCAGGAAACTTGTACATTTTTAGTATTGCATAATTTACATGATACTTTGGTACTAGGATTTCCGTGTTTGCAGACCCATAATCCAGTTCTTGACTGGAGATCCTTGTTGGTAGCCAGTTGGGGTTTTCAAGGTGTGCATCAGGACCTTTCTGTGTCGTCCACGTCTGTTCTGACAGTTGATGTTCCAGCTTTCTTGTCTGATTTCCGTGATGTATTTAATGACCAGGAATCTGATTCTCTGCCCCCACACTGGGACTACAACTGTTCCATTGAGTTGGTGCCCGGTTGTAAATTTCCCAAGTGGCAGATTTTCAACTTGTCTGTGCCCGAACATGATGCCATGCGGTCATACATCAGGGAATCATTGGAGAAGGGGCACATTTGGCCCTCATCTTCTCCTTTGGGTGCTGGCTTTTTCTTTGTTGCTAAGAAAGATGAGTTGTTGAGACCTTGTATTGATTACCGCCTTCTTAATAAAATCACGATCAAATATCAGTACCCTTTGCCTCTGATGTATGATCTTTTCTCTAGAGTGAAGAGTGCCAAATGGTTTACGAAACTGGATCTTAAGGGTGCGTATAATCTCATCCGTATTAAGGAGGGTGATGAATGAAAGACGGCTTTTAATACTCCTGAGGGGCATTTTGAGTGCCTAGTGATGCCTTTTGGGCTCAATAATGCCCCCCATTGATTGTCTATTTGGATGACATCTTGATTTTTCTCATGATTGGAACTCTCATGTTGGGCAAGTACGGGCTGTTTTTCAGATACTCAAGGATAATGCACTGTACGTTAATTGGTCAAAGTGCCTCTTTGGGGTGCAAAGGATTTCCTTTTTGGCGTTCATTTTGTCTTCCTCCGCTATCGAAATGGACCCAGTTAAGGTTCAGGCTATTTACGACTGGGTGCAACCGACTTCTCTAAAATCCCTGCAGCAGTTTTTGGGGTTTGCAAATTTTTACCGTAAATTTATAGTCAATTTTTCAGCCATTGTCAAACCTCTGACAGATTTGACCAAGAAGGGAGCTGATGCTGAGAATTGGACCCCAGAGGCAATTGTGGCCTTGTAGGAGATTAAGAGGCGGTTTACTTCTGCCCCAGTCCTGCAGCAACCTGATGTGTCTCGCCCATTTCAAGTTGATATCGATGCCTCAGAGATCAGAGCAGGTGCTGTTCTGTCTCAACGAGACGCTACTTCGGGTAAACTTAAGCCCTGTGCCTTTTTCTCTCGGAAGTTTGCTCCTTCTGAACGGAATTATGATGTGGGCAACTGGGAATTATTGGCTATGAAGTGGGCGTTTGAAGAATGGAGACATTGGTTGGAAGGGGCTAGACATCAAGTTGTGGTGCTTACGGACCACAAGAATCTTACCTATCTGGAATCTGCCAAGAGGTTGAATCCTCGACAGGCCAGGTGGGCTTTGTTTTTTACTCGGTTTAATTTTGTGGTCTCTTTTTTTGCCAGGCACCAAGAATGTTAAGGCCGATGCCCTTTCCAGGAGTTTCTATGCTGACTCTTTGGAGGTTACCGAGCCGTCTACTATCCTGAATGATGGTGTAGTTCTCTCGGCCATTTCGCCTGATCTGCGGTTGGCACTGGCGGGATTTCAGGGGGATAAACCTGAGAGATGTCCTGCGGGGAAACTGTTTGTCCCGGACCAATGGAGAAACCGAGTTGTCTCTGAGGTTCATTGCTCTGTTTTGGCTGGTCATCCTGGCATTTTTGGTCCCCGGGATTTTGTGAGCCGCTCTTTTTGGTGGCCTTCCCTGTCCCGGGATGTCCGTAGTTTTGTGCAGTCATGTGGAGTTTATTCTAGGTCCAAGCCCTGTTCACGTTCTACTGGGCTATTATTGCCTTTGCCGGTACCTAAGAGACCTTGGACGCACATCTCTATGTATTTTATTTCAGAGCTTTCCGTCTCTCAGAAAATGACTGTGATTTGGGTGATCTGTGATAGATTCTCCAAGATGGTTTACTTAGTTCCCCTATCTAAGTTGCCGTCTTTATCAGAGTTGGTGCCTTTGTTTTTCCAACATGTTGTTCATTTGCATGGTATTCCTGAAAACATTGTTTCTGACAGAGGAGTGCAGTTCGTATCCAGATTTTGGAAGATTTTTTGTTCCAAATTGGGTGTTCAGCTGTCATTCTCCTCGGCGTTTCATCATCAGACCAACGGTCAGACTGAAAGGACTAACCAGACCCTGGAGATCTATTTACGGTGTTTTGTTTCTGCGGATCAGGATGATTGGGTTTCGTTTTTGCCTTTGGCTGAATTTGCCCTTAACAATAGGGCTAGCTCTACCACATTGGTGTCCCCATTTTTCTGCAATTTTGGGTATCACCCCAGGTTTTTCTCTGGGCAGCTTGAGGCATCTGACTGTTCAGGGGTGGATTCTGTGGTAAACAGAATGCAGCAGATTTGGGGGCAGGTAGTGGATAAATTGTTTCAATCCCAAGAAACTGTCCAAAAGTTTGCCAATCGGCGTCGAACTGTTGGTCCCTGGTTTACAGTGGGGGACATGGTGTGGTTGCCCTCTAAAAATATTCCTATGAGAGTTCCATCTCCTAAATTTAAACCCAGATTTATTGGACCTTATAAGATTTCGGAGATTATCAACCCTGTATCTTTCCGTTTGGCTCTGCCTGCATCATTTACGATTCACAATGTCTTCCATAAGTCCTTGTTGAAGAGACATGTGGAGCCAACAGTTCCTGCAGCAGCGCCTCCTGACCCTGTTTTGGTACAAGGGGATCTGGAGTATGAGGTTGAAAAAAGTCTGGATTCCCGTCGCTGTAGGCGGAAGCTTCAATACCTTGTGAAATGGAAGGGTTATGGGCAGGAGGATAACTCTTGGGTTGTGGCTTCTGACATTCATGCGGACAGGTTGGTTTGCGCCTTCCATCATGCTTATCCTGAGTGACCCCGTGGCATTGGTGAGGGTTCGGTGACCCCTCCTCAAGGAGGGTACTGTTGTGAATGGTAGTTATGCTTTTGCTGCTGTGAGGCTCCCTCTTATGGCCAGGAATGGTTTGGACAGATACCAGGTGTGCTGGAGCAATGGGCGTTTCCATTGCTAACTCTCTGCCTATTTAAACCTTGGTCTGCTAGCAGTCTGAGCCGGTTGTCATTTGTTCTTTAGTTTACCAGCCTTCTCATCTTGCTCCAGACAACATCTACCCCAGATAAGTGCTTTGTTCTTTTTTATGTTGTTTTGTTCTTTCTGTTCTTATCTGGGTTTGTCATTTACTATGGTTATTGTCCGTTCATTTGCATGCAGGAATCTTCCCTCTCTGTTGCTTAGCTGGAAAGCTCCCTGCAGCTATGTTTGGAGTATTGCTCCTATAAGTCCATATGTTTGTTGCTTCTTGAATTTGTAATTGTTCCTTTTTTCTGTTTATTGTTTTGACAAGAACACCTGATATAGGGTGGAGTTCAGATCATGCGATCTGAGGACTTTTTGTACTACCAGGTATTTGGATTTTTGTAGGGTTTTTCTCTGGCCACCATCAGCCCCTTTCCTATCCTTTCCTATTTAGTCAATGGGGCTGCACCTTTGCTAATCTTATCATCCATTTGTGTATTGTGTTTTCCTACATCACCGTAGACTTTGAATGTGGGGGCTTGCTATACCTTTGCGGTCTATTTCTGAGGCAGAGAGTTATTCATCTTTCCTTCCTTTAGGATAGTTAGTTCTCCGGCTGGGTTCGCGGTGCATAGGATGTTAGTTCACCCCTCAGCTACTTCTAGTGTTGATGGTTAGTAAGGGGATGGCGGCCAGATTAGTTGCCAATGCTCTTGTCACCTTTTTTGCCAATGATCTATCGTGATCTTCCATGGTTCCGGATGATAACATCCACGACTCCGACTCCCTCATACAGTTGAAACCAGAAGTTTCCCTCCTCTCTCTATGAAGACACATCTGCAGTTTTTCTCACTATCTGACACGAAATCAGTATAAATCTTTCCCGTTGTAGGTTAATTAGGAATCAAAATTATATTTATCTACCAAATGCCAGAATAATGAGAGAATGGTTTAAGGAATTTTTGTTACTTTCTGCAAACTCAAGTTTATATACATTTCGTTAGTTTATTTGGTACCATTGCCCTTACACTGTATGGCTTGAGTCAAACATTTTTGATATCCTTCTACAAGCTTTTCTTAATCTTTGGTGGAATTTAGGCCCATTCCCCTCCTGACAGATCTGGTGTAACTGAGCCATGTTTATAGGTCGCCTTGCTTGCACCGGCCTTTTCAGCCTTGCCCATAAATTTTGATCAGGTCTTTATGATGGTTGCTCCAAAACATTGACTTTGTGATCCTTAAGTCACTTTGTTACCAGTTTGGCATTATGCTTCAGGTCATTGTCCATTTGGAAGACCCAAGCTTTCAGTTCCTGGATGATGTCTTGAGATATTGCTTCACTATTGCTGTATAATCATTTTTTTTCCTCATGATGCCATCTATTTTGTGAAGCGCACCAGTCTCTCCTGCAGCAAAACAATCCCACAACATGATACTGCCACCCCCGTGTGTCACAGTTGGGATGATGACCTTAGGCTTCAAAGCTTCTCCCTCTTTCCTCCAACTGTAACGATGGTCATTATGGCCAAACAGTTCAATTTTAGTTTAATCAGACCACAAGACATGTCTCCAAAAATTAAGTTTTTTCTTCCTGTGTGCATTTACAAACATTAATCTGGCTTTTTTAGGTTTCTTTTGGCGTAATGGCTTCTTTCTCCCAGAGTAGCCTTTTAGCCCATGTTGATACAGCACTCATTTCACTGTGGATAATGACACAATCTTACCAGCTTCCGCCAGCAACTTCACAAGGTCTTTTGCTTTTGTTCTTGGGTTGATATGCACATGTTTGACCAGGCACGTTCATCTCTGGTACACAGAACCCGTCTCCTTCCTGAATGGTATGATGGACATTCCCATCTTTAACTCACATGTTGCCAATAAATTAGAAGCTTCCAAATACATGACATCATGTCCCATATCATTTAAAGGTATAGTACACTTATTGTATGTAAACTTTTGACTTTGCAGAAAGTAATAAAAATGCCTTAAATCATTTCTCTCTCTCGTTATTCTGGCATTTAGCAAATATAAATAATTTTGGTTCCCAATTGGCCTAAAATGGGCAAGGTTTTTTCAGATTTCATGTCAGATAGTGAGAAAAACATGCAGATGTGTCTTTTTAGATAGTGTATGTAAACTTCTGGTTTTAACTGTACATGACTCATGTTAGTGATAAATTTACTGTAGTAAAATGGTAACATCACTACTTATATCATGTAACTGAAGTGCAGTACAGGTCCATCTCAAGTTAAAGCCGAGATTCTTTTATCATAAATAGAGCAGACATTTATAGGACATTTCACAACTTTCCCAAATTCTTCTGAAAAAATATTCATCACATACTGCATTGAATCATTGTACCCAATTTATTATATGTTTTAGGAGTCATATTCGGTATGTTTTATACCGACCCCGACTACACCAAAATGGACACCGACTCCACAGCCCTGCAGGAATCCGCACAGAACTACATGGGAGGACCTAGTCAATGACCTGAAGATAGCTTATCAAAGTCTCAAAGATTGCAGTTAGTATCACACTATGCTGTCATGCATTAAAATCCTGCAAGGCACGCAGGGTCCCCCTGCTCTCGCCAGCACATATTTGAGCCCGTTATTCATTGGCAATTTGCAATCTGGATGATCCAGAGGAGGCATGGGAGAAGGTCATGTGGTCAGATGAGACCTCTTTCATATCATCCCGACTCGCCATATTTGGGGGAAGAAGAAAAATAAGTACAACCTCAAGAAAAATGTCCCAATCGTGAAGCATGGGGGTGAAAACATCATACTTGGGAGGTGCTTTTCTGCAAAGGGGGCAGGACAGCTGCACCATATTGAATGGAGAATGGGTGGGGTCGTGTATCGCACATTTTTGAACAACTAACCCGCAGTAAAAGCATTGAAGAAGAGTCGTGACTGGGTTTTCCAGCATGACAATGATCCGAAACATACAGCCAGGGCAACTAAGGAATGACTCCGTAAAAAGCATTTCAAGGTCCTGGAGTGGCCTAACCAGTCTCCAGACTTGAACCCAATAGAAAATCTGTGGAGGGAGCTGAAACTCAATATTGTTCAGCTACAGACCTGAAACCTAGATATGTATGGAGGAATGGGCCAAAATTTCTGCTGCAGTGTGTGCAGACTTGGTCATAAACTATAGGAAACGTTTAACCTCTGGAATTGCAAACAAAGGTTTCTGTAGCAAATATTAAGGTCTGTTTTTCTATTGTATCAAATACTTAATTTGCATTTTATTGCATATAACTATTTAAAAATCATACAATGTGATTTTCTGGATTTTTTGTTTTTGTTTAGGAGGGGGGTATTCTGTCTCTCACAGTTGAAGTCTAAAATAAATATAAATTACAGACCTATCCATTCTTTGTAGTGGTAAAACTTTCAAAATCGGCAGTGTATCAAATACTTATTTTTCTCTCTGTATATGTATACACATAGAGTGAATGTATTAGGTAGGTGTGGAAAAATTGCGGTAAAATAAGCATGCATTCTAATATAAAAGTGTTAATGGTTTATTTTTATCAATTAACAAAGTAAATGAACAAAAGAGAAATTTAAATATAAATATTTGGTAATCGTCCCTTCTCTTCAAAAACTAAATTAGTTTATCAACATCTATTTGAACACCGTTTTTGAAGGAGCTCTGCAGGGAGGTTGTTCCAAACATCTTGCAGAACTCACTCCAGATTTGTAGATGTATGCTTGTGTAAATCCTTCTGCCTCTTCACGTCATTCCACGGTCATGTGGTGTTCTGCTCTTCACTAAGGGGTACTTTGCATGTTGCGACATCGCTACTGCGATATCGTCGAGGTCAAATCGAAAGTGGCGCACATCCGGCACCAGTAATGACATTGCAACATGTAAAGCCTAGATGCACCGATAAACGATCGCAAACGTGTCGTAAATTGGTGATCTGTGCAGTGTCGGTCATTACCATAATTTCGCTGCAGCGACAGGTACGATGTTGTTCCTCGTTCCTGCGGCAGCACACATCGCTGTGTATGAAGCCGCAGGAGCGAGGAACATCTCCTTACCTGCCTCCAGCAGCTATGTGGAAGGAAGGAGGTGACGTCGCTCGACCCACCCTCTTAGGAAGGAAGCAG
Source organism: Anomaloglossus baeobatrachus (assembly GCF_048569485.1). Classification (NCBI taxonomy): domain Eukaryota; kingdom Metazoa; phylum Chordata; class Amphibia; order Anura; family Aromobatidae; genus Anomaloglossus; species Anomaloglossus baeobatrachus. The sequence continues at coordinate 326,475,456 of NC_134354.1, forward strand.
GTCACCGGCCAGAGTGACGTCGCAATGCAGGTAAGTGCGTGTGAAGCTGCCGTAGCGAAAATGTTCGCTACGGCAGCTATCACAAGATATCGCATGTGCGACGGGGGCGGGTACTATCGCGCTCGGCATCGCTATCATCGGCTAGCGATGTCGCAGCATGCAAAGTACCCCTAAGTGTCATGGCGACTTCAGACTCTCTCTGTTCACATTGCAGAGTCTGGCAGGCAACCTGATGCTTTTTAGTTGCTCAGCCAGAGTCGGGCATCGACTGTTTAGTGCTCACTCACTGGTCATCGGTATAAGAGAAGTTAATTCCTGCTGGCTGGTGAATTGCTGCTAGGGTCACAAGTTGCTGATGTCCTATTACAGCTGCCTCCGCCATTAAAAAAAATGGTGGAACTTAGCCTCACATGCTGATTTTAGCTATAGGTTTGTTTCAGCAATACCAGTCCTTCTGTGAGGTGATCCGGTTATTGTTGAACAGTTTTATGCTATTGGGTGTGCAGTGGAAATGTCCTTGTCATTTGTTTATTTCTTCCCTGTACATTTATTATCTTCTCCCCTTTATGAGCATGCAGTGAGTTTGAGCTTTGGTGTTCCCCTGCTGTCTGTTGGTTTTTGTGGGGTTCATTTCTCTTGTCCCGGCCCACACCTGGGGTGAGGGAGATGGGGTATTAGACCAGGGCTACACAGGAGTCAGGGCTGCATTGGCGGTCCAGACCTCACCACCATCAGGCGTATCTCTGGGATGAGGGACAGCATAGTATCCCTAGTCTGAGGGTCAGTCTAGGCAACCCTACTCCTGGTTTTCGTGTCATACCCATGATACCCACACAGACTGAATGATGTTGAGAACAGGACTCTAGTTACTGTATCATCACTTCCAGGACTAAGTGGGCATAGCATCCGGCTAAGGATTACTGCACTGAATTCCGGCGCTGGTCAGTTGACACACAATGCAACGACACTGCTCTTAAGAGCCAGTTTTTTCAGAGCATTTCCAAGAGAGATAAGGAGCCCTTGGTGATGTATGAGACTACCCCCTCTGGAGTGTGCTATGACCCTAGTAATCCATATTGACTGCCAATTCCTATGGAGATCTCATGATACCAAATCTATCTGGGAGGGGGCAGCACCACCAGTGTCACCCCTATAGACCTCAGTCGAACCCATGCAGTTCGGTGGGACATCTCAGGTGAAGAGTGAGTCCTTAACTCCTAGAAAGGGTGGGGCATGTTTTTTCTATGGAAAAAAGGGACATTTTATAAGCATTTGTCCTTTGGTACCTAATCATGATCGGTATTCAGAAACCTGTTAGGCCCAGGGGGATTCCTGCCTGGCTTTATGCATCTCCTCCAGAAGTGTTTCTCAGTGTATTTTACCTGTCAAGATAAAAAATTGGGGGCCAAGAGGTCTCCATTAAGGTGTTTTTGGATAGTGCTTCTGGGGCTAATATCTTGATGAGTATCAGGGTTGAGGGTTGACGAGCTTCCCAGTCCTATAGGAAGTGTTGCCATCAATTTTTCTCACAAGAAGTCTTCAAGGAATGTGACCAAGGTTTTGAACTTCACATTGGGATTCTTCATTCAAAACATATCTGCCAGGTGCTCAAGGACTTACCTGCACAAGTGGTGTTAGAGTTCCCATGGTTCACTGTATACAGCCGGTAGTAGACTACCGGTTGTGTACAGTCCTGATGACATTGTTCAGTGGAGCTCTTATTGTAAGTAACATTGTCTGGGGATCTTTGTTTCAAGCGGGATCACTACTATCCTTGAGCCTTTGTCAGAGTCTAAGGATGTATTCTCTGAGAAGGGTTGTTAGGAGCTGCCACTGTATGATTGCACTATAAGGTTGAAGCCTGAGGCCAACCTGCCCAAATGCAGACTATATAATCTGTTCGAACTGGAGAGACTAGCTGTCAAGGAATACATGACAGAGAGCTTGGCCAATGGTCAAAAACACTAAGGCAGATGCGTCGTCCAGGAGCTTTCCAGGTGGAGAACCACATAAGTAACTTGTGCCCATCCTGCAGAAAGGTGTGGTAGTGTCTCCACTCAGTAGGAAGATAGAGGCTGAAATTGCTAAGGCTCAGGATGAGGTACCCGCGGGTATCCCAGCTAACAAGTTATTTGTTCCTGTTAGGTCACCAAGGGGCAATGAAGGTCCAGGGGTGGACCCATTGGGTCATGCACCAGACTCCCCTGAAGGAACAACCAGCAGGGAACCCCTATACAGCAACTGTGTGGCACTCCAACATAAGGCCTAAATGCATGGCAGCCAAGGACCAGAGGATATAGTGTTTTATGGACAGGTATAGTCTCAATGTCCAGTGCAGGAGTGCACAGAAGTGGCAGCACAGATGTGGTGGCACTGGTAAGATAGCACAGATGAGATGGCACTGTAGTGACTCGGACATAGCGGCACTCTGGTGATGGCACAGTGGTAATGGTGGAGAGTGAGCTCTAGGACGAGACAGAGGTTAGGAACACAAGTGCAGGTACTAGGACACAACAGCAGGGCTAAACAATAATGTACGGGGACCTAAGAACTAGCAACCAGGGTTGTGGAGTCGGAGTCGTGGAGTCGGAGCTCATTTTGGTGGAGTCGGAGTTGGTATAAAATGCACCGACTCCGACTCCTAAAATATATAATAAATTGAGGACAGTAGTGCAATGCAGAGTGTGATGAAAATTTTTTCATAGGAATTTGGGAAAGTTATGAAATGTCCTATAAATGTCTGTTCTATACCTGATCTAAGGCTACATTCACACACAGCGTTTTTGCTGCGTTTTTTAAGGATACGTTTTTCATCTGCAAAAGCAGATCAGCTTTTTAAAAAACCGCATCACCTGAAAGGTTTTTAGCTCATAAATAATGCTTTCAATAGCAAAAGCAGATTAGAAAAACACCACACAAACTGACATGCTCATTCTTTGTGAGGATCCTCACAAAACGCTGTCTGAATGTCCTATCTTGAAACCCATTGCCTTTGCTGGGATGCCCAAAGTCACTGCATTTCACTGAATTATTTTGCCATCAATGTTCGATATGTTTGTGACAAGAAAGAAATTGTTAGTAAGACACTGGCAGAAAAAGATAAAGCTCATCACATCAGCCAGTTTCTCCAGGCTTTAGTGGAAAAAGTTCTGCAAGATTAGGAACGCAAAAAAGAACAGGTTCTTGCCATTGTAACGAACAATGCTTCAAACATAAGTACAATTAAACTTATGAATGAGAGTAATGAACAACAGCTAGAAGAAAATGTAGGATTTAGTATGTGTTTGATGGAAGGCCACAGTGCTGTTCATGTAACTGAGGAACAAACAGATATTACAACAGAAGAACAGCAAAATGATTTTAGGATTAGATGATCTTGTTGAAGCTGCTTCAAAACAATTTCATATTCATCTAATGCACTCTGTTGTGCACACGCTGCAGCTGGCAATAAGAGATAGTCTGCAAGAGGGACCCCGGTTTCACACATCCGTCTTTTCGCCGGTTTGGCGGATGCGGCTCACTCCAGTACAGTGTATATACAGTGGCAGCACGACAAATGACGGTCACATGCTTTCATGTGACTGGAGCATGTGACTCGGAAGTTGTGGCGCTGCCACTGTACTGTATCATACTGTACTGGTGTGCGCCACATCCACCAAACCGGCGAAAAGCCGGATGTGTGAAACTGGGCGGACATGCTGGAAATCTGATTGGAAAAGTGAGGAAGTTGGTTATTGCCGCCAGAACCCCTAAAATTTATTCCATCTTGATGAGATGTGCTGGGAAAGGGGCAATTGTTGATCAAGCCAATCGGCGAGGCAGCACTTATTTAATGACTGAGCGATTGCTTGAACTAAAATCATTTCTTATAAATATGGTGAACCCTCAAGTAACCTTAAATGAAGGTCAATGGACACAGGTGGCTCTATTGAAGGAATTGCTTAATCACCCATTTACCGTGACTAAAAAATTACAAGCTGAGGATTTAACTCCTGGCATTTTCATAAGGGAGTGGAAGAACTTGCTATTTTGCCTGTCCCAAAGAAGAGGTTTAATCGCAGATGGCATTTTTGCTTCAATGAAACGGAGAGAGACACAGCTATTGGAAAACAAAATTCTTCTGGCAGCTGTTTATGTGAACCCAAGTCATCATATACTGCTTGATGATCAACAGCTTACTAAAGGAAAATAAGCTTTGAGTGAGGTAGCAGTTAGGATGAGCAGCTACAGGACTGCCAGGCACAAGAGGACTTGGGGCCTGACAGTGCTACTGCTGCCATATCTTCATCCTCATCAGATGAGGAGTTTAACTTTGACAAGTATTTGCTGCTCCATGTCATCCAAAGTGTTGCCGCAAGGAAAAAGATTTCACTCCGTCTCCTATAGCAGCAGATTGACCAGATTTCAGTAAAATTTTTCATTTGCTCTCAAAGAAATAGAAAAATTCAACCGTTCATCAAAACTGACTGTGCATCAGGCAATTCCGTTATACCCGGAAATTGTTAGAGCTGTTGCCCATGTGGTTACGGCTTTGCCTCCAACACAAGTTAGTGTAGAGAGGTTGTTCTCTAGCCTTAAAATTATTAGGTCAGATTTGAGGTCATCTATGAAGGAGGATCTGATGGAAGCAATTCTAAGGCGGGCTTTGCACGTTGCGACATCGCAAGCCGATGCTGCGATGCCGCATGCGATAGTCCCCACCCCCGTCGCAGCAGCGATATCTTGTGATTCCTGGCGTAGCGAACATTATCGCTATGCCAGCTTCACATGCACTCACCTGTCCTGCGACGTCGCTCTGGCCGGCGTCCCGCCTCCTTCCTAAGGGGGCGGGTCGTACAACGTCACAGCGATGTCACATGGCAGGCGGCCAATCAAAGCGGAGGGGCGGAGATGAGCAGGATGTAAACATTGCGCCCACCTTCTTCCTTCCTCATTGCAGCCGGCGGCAGGTAAGGTGATGTTCCTCGCTCCTGCGGCTTCACACACAGCGATGGGTGCTGCCGCAGGAACGAGGAACAGCATCGTACCTGTCGCGGCAGCGTAATTTTGAAAAAGTCGGAGCCTACACCGATGATACGATAACAACGCTTTTGCACTCGTTAATCGTATCATCTAGGATTTACACACTACGATGTCGAAAGTGACGCCGGATGTGCGTCACTTTCGATTTGACCCCACCGACATCGCACTGTAAAAACATTAAAATTAATACATCTAGTTATCAAATATTTTATAGTAGGACATATAAGTTCACAGTTCTGTTTATGTTGGAGGGCATAGTTTATTAATAAAGTTTTTATAAGGAATAAGTATTAAAATGTCTATATTGAATATACTTGAGTACTGACATGGAAGGATATATATAAATCTTCTGGTAGCTTCTAGAAGATTATGTCATGGAACTGTGTTCAGTTAAAACACCCTATATGGACTGGACAATTGCCATATAACACACGATGGAGGGGGCTATGGCTCGCTCCTGCTCGTGTCAGCTGCCCAGAAGACTCCGCGCCCTGTAAGATGAACACATGCTGTCCAGCCTACGGTATATCCCCTGCTTTGCCATTCAGAACCCAAAGAAAGATGGATGAAGAATTCCCATTGATCAGTATGGACTAAATGAACTCTTTTTTCCGTAAGCTAACAAAGTATATTATTTTTCCTTTCTGTAACTGAACCCTGACAACCATTTTTAAATAGATAAAATACATTTATTTTTTACATTTTTTGAAGTCCTTTCTTTCATGTGCTTTTACGTATTTGAAGAAAAATATATTTAAGAGTATATTTTTAACATTTTGGCGAGCTCAGTCATTCGTGGTTTTTTTTTCTCATTTTTTGTGCTTCTCCCTTCACTTTGCATAAGGGGGGACAGACAGAGACATCAGAGATATATGCCTCCGCAAAGTGATAGGGAATCGACAATTTATAAAAATCACGCAGAACCTAGGAAATATGTATAAGTCAAGTTGCATGAAAGTTTTTTAAAAGAACTTTAAAGACTTTATAAAGCCACAGAAGTTAACTTTTGACGTATTTTTTGAGCAAGAAAGATAAAGTCAGTCCATAAGAAGTATTGGACGTGCTGAGTAAGGTGAACCAAGTCTTAGAGGATCATCCATCAGTTCATCTGATCATTTCAGGTAAGAAAATGGATTTTATCTCTTCATATGTTAAGCAAAGTAAACTTCAGTTCACTTATTCAGATATTTCTAATGTGGAGGAGATTTGGTTACGCTTTTATGGGGAGTGTGAACTTGAGAATTCACGTATAGAATGTGCAAGGTCTTTTAATAGAGAGAAACAGAAAATCAGAAATGTCTGTCATTTAGTCTATGATTTTCACAAGTTAATCGTAGAAAAATGTAAAAATGGTGGAAATAGACAACCTGAATTGTCAGGAGAGTCAGTGGCAGAGAAATCCAAAGACTGCTTAGAACCTGGAATGTCAGTCAGTGATATTGTGAATTCTGACTGTAATGTTGCAAATGAAAAGTCAGATTTTGACTGTAATTCAAATCAGAATCTTGATAATGGCGACAGACACGTGTTACCTAATCAAGGTGACTTTCAGCATACTGGGAAAGAAGCAGGAAATGACGTAGAGAAGCCAGAAGGGGGAGGAGCCAGAGTGGGACATGTGCAGAAAGGTGTCAGAGAAGGACACGTGCAGAGAGAAAATGGCGACTATCAGTTTCTAAAAATAGAACAGACGAATTTAGGAATTAAACTTAGAAAGAGTCTATTGGACATATGCAAATTAATTCCCGCATATAATCCTAAAATACATGTTTGCAGAAATTCAGAGATATTTGAAAGTTCCATCGAGAAGTTAAATTTAACCAATAGTGAGACGAATCAGTTATTCCGTATGTGGATACCTCAGCAGTTCTTTAGACAATTGGCATTAAAAAAGTCTTCTGACAATGAGACATTTGATTGTTCAAATGATAACGATATCATAAGGCTGAAAAATCTCATCTTCTGTGCAAGGAATGAATCTGATCCAAATTATGAGATGTTGAAGGAATTACAAATTGAACAGAATGAGAGTACGTTCTCATTTATGTCCGTTTTTGAACGTTTGTATAGGGCGGTCATTCCAAATGTCAGATTGGATGGAATGATACATTTATTCATCAAGAAATTTAATTTCCTTGATAATGCAGCTTGTGCGGTGGCAGTAAATAAAAAGTCCCTATTCGAATGTACGACATTTATTGATTTTGTTAGAAAAAGTCAATCAAAACAGAAATTAATTAATTCTGAAAAACCAACACGAAAAAGGGAGAGTTTCTGTGAAAAACCAACAGTGTCTCCTAGATCCAGATATTTCTGTGACAGGATATATGAAATTCGAAGGAAGATGCATACGTGTTACAAACCATACAATCATAATTGGGATGGATTGGTCACTGGGATTGAGGATCCCAGACAAATGATGAGTAAAAGCTTTGAAAGACAGAAACAGGTGTCTTGTGCAGATTCTTTCCCTGGGTTAGAATTTGATAGCCAGTGACAGCTGAGAGACGTTCTTTCTCATTTAAGGGACAAACTTGAATTACATAAGTTCAGAGATTCCTATAAGTTTAAAGTGAATCTAATAAATCGAATCTTTGAAGAAAAATTTAGGTTTGGTCTTCAGCTAAATAAAGTGGATTTCTGGGTAAATTAATTTTATTGTTTGATAAATATGTTTATTCATATACAGTGAATCTATACATATATATATATATATATTAAAGGTAGTGATAGTAAATCAAGGTCATATTTTCATTTAGTAAAATGATAGTTAATGTTATAAATTAATAATTTGATCTCTGTATATGAATAATAATATTTAAAATAAAATAATAAGAGAAAGGAACAGATTTTAAGTGTTTCATTTTTATCATAAATATGATAATAATTTTATTCTTTTATTTCCCTCAGAATTTATCAGAAAAGCAGATTGATGAAGTATTAACTTTTTATTTATACATTTGTTCTTGTCCTCAATCAGGTAACATATATTTTATTGGGTAAGGTTAATCGCGAAAGCACGATTAATAATAATTATTATTTTCTCAGGTACCAATTGCCAGAGTATTATTGCTTTAACGTTTCTTTTATGAATATACATCTTCTTTAGAGTTATTAGAAATGTAATGTAATCTGAGCTTTGGAGTGTAGTAAAATTGCTTGCTGTTTTGGAATGGTGTTCTTTGCACGTGACCAAAGCATGTGACTTGAATTACTAAAGCTAATAATAAATGTTTGTTCTATGGTCAAATGTACAGTATGTAATACATTGGAATTTGTATTTTTTCAGAAGTACTTCAAATTAGTAACATAATTTTTGAAATGCGCATAGAATAATTGGAAAAAAAAGGGATATGTGTCTGTCAGTTTCTATGTAGAAGTATATGTTAAAGAACCATGACAGTCTTGTGTGCATAGATGTGTCTATGAATGATTGATTGTTTGAGCAGCTGCCGATGTCAAGTACTTTGGATCCAGAAAAAAAAAAAAAAAAAAGGGGAATTTTTGTTTTAACTTCGAGGTTATAATATATGTATGTATACTAATAGAATAAATAGGTTATAGTACATAAGTATAAATGAAGAAATTTATACCGGATATATATTATTCTTAGACATATTTCTTTAATATAGAGATGTTAGGATCTTTTGTGTTAGTCACTTCTTTTACTGATACATAGATTGGTAATCATTTTTCTTTTCAAATATGGAAGTGATATTTATAATATGGTCTTGAAGATATACAACACATTTTAATTTAATTTAATCTAAACATATTAATTATTATAATATCATATTTCATGATATTGAAAGGGAGAGGTTTGGTCTCAATTACACATTTATATTTGATAAATATATGTGTTTACAGGATACTTTAATAATTAATATTTCAAGTACAAAGGAAGAATTGGGAATAAAAAAAAAATATTTGGAGTATATCATAATGCATTTATATACTAAGAGAAGAGTATTATTTGCAAGGTTACATGACTTAATTATTCTTATAGGTTACTGATAAGATAGGTATGGAAATCCTATAAGATACTGGTAACATTAAGGTTATGTATTATTAAAGACATAGGTGTTATATATACTTAGAAGGCTTTATTGTTATTTCAATTTTTATTTTTATTCCGATTTTCATTTTTCCTTTTATTCCTATTTTTTATATTAATTATTATTTAATATTCACATTTTTAATCAAAATCTTAATTCTACAATTTTTATTTTTCCTTCAGATTTTAAATATCTCAATTGAGAAAACACTTCAATATTTAGTTCAGTAATATCTAATATAAGAATATTACTTTATTAAATATGAATCATATTAAAAGGGAAAAGTTCCATTTTTTGGAAGGAAAGAATACTTCCTTCATCAATATATACAATTGTTTATTTCCTAGTAATATATTATTTTTATATTAGTATGTTAACACAATAAGGATGAAATATTAATTATAGTTACACATTTTCTTATATAGTTGGTTATTTAATAAATAATAGACAAATCAAATAAATTAAATTAGAATAATAAAGATGGAAGATCGAGGTACATCTAGGTTTACCTTCCTATATTTACAAATAATATATGTTATATTTTTAATCAATAATAATTAATAATGGGTATTATTGTGTTTTGATGGAATCATCCAGTCTTTCCTAAAAGGTTATTTGCTTTGGTTTATAATTTTACAAATGATCTAACTAATAAGCTACATTATATTATTTCATATTTTATATTATATTTTGGTTACATTCAACACATTGCCACCTATGGGTTTGGAAGGGTAATACACCAATGAAAAAAAGGTCATTACATGAGAATACTATTGTCTATACCATTTTGTAGTATTAGTACATCAATCTAAGTATCAATTATATTAATACTTCTACGATAATAATAATGACATGGTATTATAGTATTAGGGTTATGATACGCTGTGACATTTATTAGTGATAGTTATTGCAATATTTGGTATTTAGATTAGGGAATGAAGTCTTCAATCAAGATTACAGAAGATAAAAAGACTTTATAATTTTCCTAAAGTTAAAAGGGATTCTGCAAAAAGGTCCAAAAGGTAACGTCTCAAATAAGACTGTGAAACATACAAAATACACTTACCGCGTTTGCACCCCAGAAACACAGTGATCTTATGGTTCAAGGATGGACAATGACACATGGTCTGTGCATTAAGATCTCACTGCAGATACTAAGAAGAGCAATGACGAGTTAAAGTTAACCCCTGTCGTGCTGACCAAGAACGTCTTAACATCTGTTCCAGGATTTGACAACAGGCAGCATGGAGGATAAAGGTGACTAATGTAAATTACACTGCACAGACATCAAATACTTCTGCTATTCTTCTACACTCATGAACTGTGGTTTATCAACATTGGCTATGGACTTTGTAATAAAGAATAAAGTTTATGGACTTTGATCTAACGATGATAAACGCAATACGGGACTGTATTAAATTGGTAACCATTCATTTTTATCAAAGGATTTATTTCTAAGAGACTGTGTTTATGCCAGACTACATCGGAGATAAGAAGACATCCACTCAGAGGACATCATATGGTGACCGGATTTGTTTTTTGCATTTCTTTTTAGGTCTAGCGAAGTATAGTTATATATTTTTATATGATTGATCAGTCACGGCCTATCATAACAGGAATCCACATTATTATATTATTGAACTTACAACATGAATAATGCAAATTAATTATTATTCATCATTATTATTGATATTAATACATTATCGCCAAATAAGGAAAGAAGATTTGTTATTGTAATGATGTATTAATTAATTTTCGGGGTTACTCCACCCGCTTCAAGGGGGGTTTGTAAAAACATTAAAATTAATACATCTAGTTATCAAATATTTTATAGTAGGACATATAAGTTCACAGTTCTGTTTATGTTGGAGGGCATAGTTTATTAATAAAGTTTTTATAAGGAATAAGTATTAAAATGTCTATATTGAATATACTTGAGTACTGACATGGAAGGATATATATAAATCTTCTGGTAGCTTCTAGAAGATTGTCATTTTTTGAAGTCCTTTCTTTCATGTGCTTTTACGTATTTGAAGAAAAATATATTTAAGAGTATATTTTTAACACGCACGTGCGATGTTGCAACGTGCAAAGCTGCCCTAATTCTTAGAACAAATTCATAGACTGCAGAAATGTTATTTAGTATGTTTTTGTTGAAAACTGTTTTTTTGCCACTTACATAGTGTATTACACAGTGTTATATATAACACTGTGTAATACACTATGTAAGTGGCAAAAAACAGTTTTCAACAAAAACATACTAAATAATAACATTTAGTATATTGCTTATATTTAAGTGACACATTTATTGTAGTACAATGTGAACATCAGACATTTAATCATTTTTATGATACAATAATCAAGATATTTAGATAGAACATAAAATATATTTATTGGAATAGAACTTTAGAACACAAAAAACTGTAATAAATTGTAAATATGCAATACAATATGTAATTATATACCGTATTTTTCGGACTATAAGATGCACCGGACTATAAGACGCACCCTGGTTTTAGAGGAGGAAAATAGGAAAATAAAACTTTAAGCAAAAAAATGTGGTGATGACACACTGTTATGGGGCGAGGATTTGCTGCTGACACTGTTATGGGGGTAATGTCCCCAAATTCTCTACTAAGGTACCCCATCCTGGTAATGATCCTCCTGCCTTGTATATGATCCTGCTATAAACCCCCATCCTGCTCATATACCCCCATCCTGCTTATATACCAGCATCCTGTTCATATTCCCCCATCCTGCTCATATACTCCCATCCTGTTCATATACTCCCATCCTGTTCATATACCCCCCATCCATCCTGTTCATATACCCCCATCCTGTTCATATACCCCCCATCCATCCTGCTCATATACTCCCATCCTGTTCATATACCCCCATCCTGTTCATATACCCCCCATCCATCCTGCTCATATACTCCCATCCTGTTCATATACCCCCATCCTGTTCATATCCCCCCATCCTGTTCATATACCCCCATCCTGTTCATATACTTCCATCCTGTTCATATACCCCCCATCCCTCCTGCTCATATACTCCCATCCTGCTATATGCCCCCATTGTGCTCATATACCATCCTGGTATATGGCCTGTATCCTATAGCACAGAAAAAAAACCCCAAACGTTTATACTCACCTTTTCCTCACTCCCTGCAGCCGATCATCTTCCTCTCTGCACCACTGACCTGTGTGTGTGTGTGTGTGTGTGTGTGTGTGTGTGTGTGTGTGTGTAGCCGTTCCCCTGCAGCACGCGATGTCTTCCTGTCTGTGCCGATCAGCTGACCGGCACAGATCAGCTGACCGGCACAGACAGGAAGACATCGCGTGCTGCGGGGGAACGGCTCCACACACGGGGACGGGTGAGTGCACTGATTCACTGCACCCCGCCCTGATGATGACACGTGGGGGGCAGTGAATACAGCCGCACATGATCACTCCAGGCTGTAATTGCCAGGGGTGATCATGTGGACCGGCTCTTTACTATGCGCGCGTCCCAGCTCATCCTCCCGCCCACCTGTCAGCGCCGGCTTCTGCGCTGAGAAATGAGCGGGAGGATGGGCGTGCATATGTAATGAGCGGGCCCACGTGGTCACAGCAGGCTGCTACAGCCTGCTCGTGCCCCCGATGACCCGCTCCATCGCAGCACCTCATTCCCCGCAGCCACAGTCAGACCATAAGACGCACCCCCAACTTTCCCCCAACATTTGGGGGGAAAAAAGTGCGTCTTATGGTCCGAAAAATACGGTATATACATATATATACATATATATATATATATATATATATATATTATACATGCACACACAAGATATATATGTAATCTACTGTGTATTACATATTGTATAACATATTTACAATTTAATACAGTTTTTTGTGTTCTAAAGTTGTATTCCAATAAATATATTTTATGTTCTATCTAAATATCTTGATTATTGAATCATAAAAATGATTAAATGTCTGATGTTCACATTGTACTACAATAAATTTTTCACTTAACTATAAGTAATATATGTCGGAGTCGGAGTCGGTGCAAGGGAAATTGAGGATTCGGAGTTGGAGTCGGAGTCGAAGGTTTGGCTTACCGACTCCACAGCCCTGCTAGCAACGCACTAACAGGCAATGTTGCTCACGCGCCTCCTGTAGGGGGAAGCGGTCTTAAATACCTTTAGGAATAGGTGACCTCTGGGACCACTTCCAGGCAATGAGATGCCAGCCCTTTAAGAAAGGGGACATGGCCGCACATGCCCTATGGACATTTACAGCAGGCCTGCGCGTGGCCTGAAAGCAGGAGGAGAACACAGTAGACCCTGGGGAAAGAGAGGACGCTGTGGAGCCACCGGGCAGGTGAGAGGGAGGACGCTCCCGCCAGAGCCTGGGAGTGGGGATGTGTGGAATACCGTGCTGGGACTGGGCAGGTGAAAGGGAGGGCGCCACCGCTGGGGCCTGGGAGCGAGGATGCGTGGGGATACCACACCGGGACCAGGTGCTACAGTTCCTTTGAACATTCGTCTTAAGGTTTTGGGGGAGCATCATGATTCTGTTTTCGCTGGTCACCCTGGGGTGATAGGCACACTGGATCTCCTGTTGCTTCATTTCTGGTTGCCAAAAATCCAAAGGGATGTGGTCTCCTATGTGTCTGCTTGTACCACCTGTGCACATTCTAAGCCTTCACACTCTCGTTCGTCTCGGTGTCTGCTACCATTAAGTGTACCTAGTAAACCATGGGCGAATATTTCTATGAATTTTATTACTGATCTGCCCCCTTCTGCTGGTAACACAATGATTTTGGTTGTGATGAACAGGTTTTCCAAAATTACACATTTTGTTGCCTTACCATCTCTGCCTAATGCCAAGATGTTAGCTCAGGTGTTTCTACAGGAGATTATCAGACTCCATTGGGTTCCCGTCTGACATTGTATCCGATAGTACTACTCATTTATGGCTAATTTTTGGAGAGCGTTGTGCTCTCCCTTGAGGATTAAATTGTCTGACTCTTCAACTTTCCATCCACAGTTGAATGGGCAAACTGAGCACATGAATCTTAGGGGCCCTTTGCACACTACGACATCGCAAGCCAATGCTGCGATGCCGAGCGCGATAGTCCTCGCCCCCGTCGCAGCTGTGATATTTTGTGGTAGCTGCCGTAGCGAATATTATCGCTACGGCAGCTTCACATGCACTTACCTGCCCTGCGACGTCGCTCTGGCCGGCGACCCGTCTCCTTCCTAAGGGGGCGGGTCGTGTGGCGTCACAGCGACGTCACAAGGCAGGCGGCCAATAGAAGCGGAGAGGCGGAGATGAGCGAGACATAAACATCCCTCCCACCTCTTTCCTTCCGCATTGCAGACGGGACGCAGGTAGGAGATCTTCCTCGCTCCTGCGACTTCATACACAGCAATGTGTGCTGCCGCAGGAACGAGGAACAACGTACCGTCGCTGCAGCCAAAAGTATGAAAATGACCGACACTACACCGATCATAGGATACTGACGCTTTTGCGCTCGGTAATCGTAGTTAAAACGATTTACACACTACGATGTCGAGAACGACGCTGGAAGTGCGTCACTTTCGATTTGACCCAGCTGCGATGTCATAGTGTGCAAAGGGCCCCTTAATCTAGAGCAGTATTTGTGCTGTTTTCCCTCCGACAACCAGGAGGAGTGGTCTGCATTCCTTCATTCCTTCCTTTAGCGTATTTCGCTAGTAATAACCACCATCAAGAGTCCTCTGGTGTGGATCTTTTATTCTGTGTCTATGGTCTACATCCTCAATTCTGTACGTCGCGTAAGTATCACTCTTTTAGAGTACCTGAAGAGAACTAGGTAGGGTCAGCTTTAGCGTCTACATGGAGAAAAGTTCAGCAGCACTTGCATAGAATAGGTATAAGCGTGTTGCTGACCAAGGACGTGTGTCTGATCCAGACCTGTGTGCGTGATTTGGTGTAGTGGTCCACTAAGAACATCAAATTTAAATTACCTTCACTTAAGTTGGGACCTCGATTCATCTGTCCATTTAGAATTTCTGCCATCATCAACCTGCTGGCCTTCTGGTTGGCATTACCTACTGTTTACAAAATTCACAATGCAGTCTCTTCTGAAGAAATTTGTGGGTTCGGAAAATCCTATTCCCACCCGTCCACCCCCACGTTTGGTGAACAGTTCTCTAGAGTTTGTAGTGTCTAGAATTGTTGACTCCTGGGTTGTTTGTTGCTGTCTGCAGTATGTGGTGCACTGGCAAGGTTATGGTCCTGTGGATAGGAGTTCGGTGCCAGCCTCAGATATCCATGCAGAAAATCTGATTAGATCTTTTCTTCTCCGCGATCCTAGGAAACCAGGGCCAGTAGAACTTGAGGGTCCCGAGGCCCCTTGTAGAGGGAGGGGTACTGTCATGTAATGTTCTGCTCCTCATTCAGGTGTCATGGTGACGTCAGACTCTTCACATTGCAGAGTCTGGCAGGCAACCTGATGCTTCTTAGTTGTACACCCAGAGTCAGGCGTTGACTGTGTAGTGCTCTCTGGTCATCGGTATTGCAGGAGGTAATTCTGACTGGCTGGTGAATTGCTGCTGGGGTCAAAGGTAACTGATGATCTATCACAGCCGCCTCCACCATATAAAAAATGGTGGAACTTAGCCTCACATGCTGATTATAGCTCTAGCCTAGCCTTCTGTATGGTGATCCAGTTTTTGGTGAACAGTTGTATGCTGTTGGGTGTGAGGTGGAAATATCCTTGTTGTTTCTTTATTTCCTCCCTGTACTTATTTTCTCCCTGAACATTTATTGTCTTGTCCCCTGTATGAGTACGCAGTGAGTTTGAGCTTTGGTTTTCCTCTGTCGTTTTTTGTGGGATTCACTTCTCCTGTCTCCGCTCACCGCTGGGGTGGGGAGAGGGGGTAATTAGACTAGTGCTACACAGGAGTCAGGGCTATGTTGGTGGTCCAGACCTTGCCACCATCAGGCGTACCTCTGGGATGAGGGACAGCATAGTATCCCTAGTCTGAGGGTCAGTCTAGGCAACCCTACTCCTAGTTTTCGTGTCATACCCATGATACCCACACAGACTGAATGATGTTGAGAACAGGACTCTAGTTACTGTATCATCACTTCCAGGACTAAGTGGGCCTGATTTATGATTCGGGATTTAAAGATGTTACTTTTCTTATTTTTTATCTTCTATTTGCTAAGATTTTATGCCAAATTCTTGATTCATGTGGTTCATGAATTTACCACAAAATAAAAAAATGCTCTTTATTTTTGTTTTTAACAAAAAAATTAAAAAAGTATTTTTAAATACTTTTTAGCACCAAAAGTTGCATATCATTTAGTCTCACATTTGTCTAAAAAATGCACCATATTGAAAACTACCAGAAAACTTTCTCCAGGCATGGCATTTGCTAAAATATTTGGATAAGCAAAGTTCTCAAGGAAAAAGGAAAAAAGACAACTTAAAAGATGGCACAAAACTTATAGAGAATAAAGAGGAAATACTAAAGCCACTAAAATGGAGCCAATTACTCCAGAAACCAGGACAAACCGCAATGAATTGGGGCCTTGTTTTTACTCAATTCTTTCTAAATACATGGACTGTATGTTGGGTTCCTTGTCCTGCTGCAGGATACATTTAGAGCCAATTAGGCGCCTCCCTGATAGTATTACATGATGGTAAGTATCTGACTGTATTTCTCAACATCGAGAAAGGAACCTCCATTTACTATGCTTCACCTTTACCTGCTGCCATATTTCTGTCATCCCAGTTCTTATGCACAGTTGAGTTGATTTGCCTTGTTGATATCTCCAAAGTATAGTTCCTTGCAGTGGATGCAGCTGGAACTCACTGCTGCCAGCTCTGAGCTGATGGCACTGCTAGACAAAGTGACTGCAGAGCATGTTTTTGATGCTCTGGATCGGTGTATACAACAGCATGTTCAAGTTCCTGCCAATATCCAGCAACTTCGCACAGCCTTTGAAAAGGAATGGACCAACATTCCACAGGCCACAATCAACAGCCTGATCAACTCTATGCAAAGCAGATGTGTTGCCCTTCTTAAGGTAAATGATGTTCACACCAAGTTCTAACTGGTTTTCTGACCCCCCCCAGATTTCCCCCCCATACTGTAAAACTACACATTTTACAGTGTCCCGTGTATCGTGACCAGCCTAAGGCATACCTGTGCAATAAAAATGTTATCTAATCAGCATCTTTATATGCCACACCTGTGAGGTGGATGGATTATCTTGGCAAAAGAGAAGTGCTTATTAATAGTGATAGATGAACCCCCCCCAATGTTTGGGATAGGGAGACCCACTCAAGCTTTTTGTGAAGTTTGAGTTCGGGGCCGGACATAACGCAAACTTGCGTCCAAACCCCGAGCGTGGACTTTATAGTTATGGATGGGGCGGGGGGGTTGTAAAATAAAGAATATAGTTAATAATAAACATTGTCATTATATTTGGGCTTCTTTTCAACATATTTATAAATGACCTTGTTGGGGGCATGCGGAGTAGAATTTCAATATTTGCAGATGATACTAAACTCTGCAGGGTAATCAATACAGAGGAGGATAATTTTATATTACAGGGAGATTTATGTAAATTGGAGGATTGGGCTGAGAAGTGGCAATTGAAGTTTAATGTAGATAAATGTAAGGTCATGCACTTGGGTAGAGGAAATAACATTTATGATTATGTACTTAATTGTAGAACACTGGGTAAAACAGACACAGAAAAAGACTTGGGTGTATGGGTGGATGGTAAACTTCACTTTAGTGGACAGTGTCAGGCAGCTGCTGCCAGGGCTAATAAAATAATGGGATGTATTAAAAGAGGTATAAGTGTTCATGAAAAAAATATAGTTCTACCTCTGTACAAGTCACTAGTGCGACCGCACTTAGAATACTGTGTACAATTCTGGTCACCGATATATAAGAAGGACATAGCTGAACTGGAGAGGGTGCAGAGAAGAGCGACCAAGATTATTAGAGGAATGGGTGGGCTGCAATACCAAGATAGGTTATTAAACTTGGGGTTATTTAGTTTGGAAAAACGAAGGCTTAGGGGGGATCTAATCACAATGTATAAATATATGAGGGGACAGTACAGAGACCTTTCCAAAGATCTTTTTACACCTAGGCCTGCGACTGGAACACGGGGGCATCCGCTACGTCTTGAGGAAAGAAGGTTTAATCATAATCACAGACGAGGATTCTTTACTGTACGAGCAGTGAGACTATGGAACTCTCTGCCGCATGATGTTGTAATGAGTGATTCACTACTAACATTTAAGCAGAGCCTGGATGCCTTTCTTGAAAAATTTAATATTACCAGTTATGTATATTAGATTTTATGACAGGGTATTGATCCAGGGAACTAGTCTGATTGCCGGATGTGGAGTCAGGAAGGACATTTTTCCCCATTGGAACTTGTTTGCCACATTGGGGTTTTTTTGCCTTCCTCTGGATCAACATGTTAGGCTACGGGTTGAACTAGATGGACTTAGAGTCTCCCTTCAACCTTAAAAACTATGATACTATGATACTATGATTTACCGGTCCCGCGATGTGTCCTGCACACCCGCTTTCTCCCAGCCGCTTCTGCTTCCGGGTCCGATCATTAACTTCCGAAGGTATTCACTGCACTGCTCGTCACTTGGCAGTCTTTGGCTTTTTTTGGTCGTGTTCGTGGTGACATCAGGGTTCATCCGAGTCCGAGTTCATGGCTTAGCCAGGGACTCGATTGAACTTTGACTGTCAGTATCAGCCTGCTTCTCGCTCTGTAGAGGCACTTGTCTGTACAGAACAATGAAGCAGAGTGGACATTGCTTTGTGGACTACGTCGGACTAAGGGTTTTTTTTTATAATAAAAATGGAGTCTCTAAATTTTTTTTGTTTTATTTCTAATAAAAAAAAATAATTTGTGTTGTGTTTTTTTTGCATTGTTTACTAGAAATTCAAGGTGGCCATGTCTAATTTGGTGTGACACCATGAATTTCGGGCTTATTACCAGCTGAGAATACAAAGCAACCCCTTTATTACCCAGCGTGCCACAGCCATCAGGGCCGCTGGTCGATCCGGGTAAAATGCCTGGAAATGTCGCTAAGAAACAATGCGCTATATCCAAGGGAAGCTGCAGGCTGCGATTTTTAGCGTGGGGCCCAGAACGTTTGGGCCTTACCACACTGAGAATCCCAGCCCCCAGATGCCTGGTTTTACCTGACTGGCAATTAAAATACGGCGGGAGCCCACACATTTTTTTTTTATTATTTTTTTAAATAATTTTAAAAAATTAATGTGCTTCCCTGTATTTTGATTGCCAGCCAAGGTAAAGCCAGGCAGCTGGGGGTGGCAGTCCGTAGTTGTCCGCTTTATCTGCGCTGAGAATAAAAAATACCACGGAGTGCTACATCATTTTTTTACATTTTTTTACACTACTATATTTTGTGTATATACAGTGCCTTGCAAAAGTATTCGGCTCCCTTGAATTTTTAAACCTTTGTCCACATTTTAGGCTTCAAACATAAAGATAAAAATGTTAATGTTATGGTGAAGAATCAACAACAAGTGGGACTCAATTGTGAAGTTGAACGAAATTTATTGCTTATTTTAAACTTTTTAAAAAAATAAATAACTGAAAAGTGGGGCATGCAATATCATTCGTCCCCTTTAAGTTAATACTTTGTAGTGCCACCTTTTGCTGCAATTACATCTGCAAGTCGCTTGGGGTATGTCTTTATCAGTTTTGCACGTGAGACTGAAATTCTTGCCCGTGCTCAGTGAGGTTGGATGGATAGCATTTGTGAACAGCAGTTTTCAGCTCTTTCCACAGATTCTCGATTGGATTCAGGTCTGAACTTTGACTTGGCCATTCTAACAACTGGATACGTTTATTTGTGAACCATTCCATTGTAGATTTTGCTTTATGTTTGGGATCATTGTCTTGTTGGAAAACAAATCTCTGGCCCAGACTCAGGTCTTTTGCAGACTCCAAAAGGTTTTCTTCAAGAATGGTCCTGTATTTGGCTCCATCCACCTTCCCATCAATTTTACCCATCTTCCCTGTCCCTGGTGAAGAAAAGCAGGCCCAAACCATGATGCTGCCACCACCATGTTTGATAGTGGGGATGGTGTGTTCAGGGTGATGAGCTGTGTTGCTTTTACGCCAAACATATCGTTTGGCATTGTGCCCAAATAGTTCGATTTCATCTGACCAGAGCACCTTCTTCCACATGTTTGGTGTGTCTCCCAGGTGGCTTGTGGCAAACTTTAAACAACACTATTTATGGATATTTTTGAGAAATGGCTTTCTCCTTGCCACTCTTCCATAAAGGCCAGATTTGTGCAGTGTACGACTGATTGTTGTCCTATGGACAGACTCTGCCACCTCAGCTGTAGATCTCTGCAGTTCATCCAGAGTGATCATGGGCCTCTTGGCTGCATCTCTGATCAGTCTTCTTCTTGTTTGAGATGAAAGTTTGGATGGACGGCTGGGTCTTGGTAGATTTGCAGTGGTGGGATACTCCTTCCATTTCAATATGATCGCTTGCACAGTGCTCCTTTGGATGTTTAAAGTTTTGGAAATCTTTTTGTAACCAAATCCGGCTTTAAACTTCTCCACAACAGTATCACGGACCTGTCTGTTGTGCACTGAGGCTATCACAGAGCAGGTGCATTTATACGGAGCCTTGATTACACACAGGTGCATACCTCCCAATCGTCCCGGATCCTGCGGGACTGTCCCGATTTGAGAGCTCTCTCCCGCAGTCCCGCGGCTCACAGGTGATGTCCCAGCTCCTCCCCTCAGTGCAGTGAATAAATTAAATTCTCACTCACTCTGTTTTACCGGGTCGGCCGGGACTCAAACTCCTGAACTCATTGTCCATAGGCAGCAACTCTAACTATTGAGTTACTGCCTCTATTGAAAAATATAGGGAGATTTGGTAATCTTGACCTCTGTATTGCAGTAGAGAAACAGAAGCAGATTATTCAGCTACAAGGATGGATGGATGGAGACATGGATGGGTACTGTAACGCCTGCCTGGATCCACAGACTCAGATGGGCTGTAATGGACAGACTAGAGGGAAGCCACTCACCAAGCAGGACCCCCAGAACCCTGAAATCCTTTAACCTCTATACAGGGATTTGAAATTACACAGGGCACTGATGATCACTACCTGTGGAAGGCTGCAGTCCGATGAGAGTAGTAGTCAGGCAGGGTCAAACCAGGAAATGCGGAACAGGGACAGAATCGGCAGGCAATGACGTAGTCAGCAAACGTAGCAGAGGTCAAATCCGGATCAGGCAGCGAGGTACAAAAATAGTAGGAAGGAGGGTAGTCAGAAAACACGCAGAAGTCAGCACACAGGAATAACTAAACAGAATAGGACGTAACAGGAGCCAGGAAAATCTCTGGCAGTGGTCATGGGACAGGAGGGGGAATAAGAAGGGTGTGGTGTCTTCCCATTGGCTGTAGCTGAACGCTGGCAACTTCAGCTGGAAGACACATGCCACCCACAGTCAGCCAGCGGTACTGCAGATCCCAAGATAACCCAGCCCAGTGGATGATCGGAGGCTGCGTCCACCAATGCTGCTGGCATCGACTCCTCTACCATCACCAGCACCATCCACGGCAGGAACATGGCGTCGTCTGGCGATCGGAGCAGAAGTCGCTGGAACAGACTCCGGCGGTGACGTAACAGTACCCCCCCTCCAAGAGGGGCCTCCGGACCCTCAAAACCCGGCTTCCCAGGAAATTGGAGGTAAAACCGCCGGACCAGACCCTTAGCATGAATATCGCTCGCAGGGACCCATGACCTCTCCTCAGGGCCGTAACCCCTCCAATGCACCAAATACTGCACCGCCCCTCTGACAATACGGGAATCAAGTATTCTCTGTACCTCATACTCCAAGTTACCTTCAACCAAAACAGGAGGAGGGGGGGGCACTGACCGGGTGAACGGGGACACGATATAACTGGAGGAGGGACTTATGGAACACATTCGATATCTTAAAGGACGGGGGAAGTTGCAGACATAAAGCTGTGGGATTAATTACCTCGATTATCTCGTAAGGTCCAATAAATCTCGGACCCAGCTTAGCAGAAGGGACCTTGAGTTTAATATTCTGTGTTGATAACCATACCTTGTCCCCAACTCCAAGGCTAGGGTCCTTGGAATGTCTCTTATTAGCAGAGGAGGCTTGATCAACCTTTGCCTTCTTCAGGTTCTCTTTCACCTCAGACCAGATAGCATTCAATTTGTCCACAGTTGATTCAGCCTCAGGAGTATCCACCACAGCGGAAGAAAAAGAACCAAAACGTGGATGCAACCCTAAATTGCAGAAAAAGCGGGTAGTCTTGATGGATTCCTGATACTGATTATTGATAGCGAACTCAGCTAGCGGCAGATATTCCACCCAGTCAGACTGACGGTCAGACACATAACACCGGAGATATTGTTCAAGGGTTTGATTGGAACGTTCGGTCTGACCATTGGTCTCTGGGTGGTAGGCAGATGAAAAAGATAGCTCTATATTGATCTTTTTACAAAACGCCCTCCAGAATTTCGAGATGAACTGTGTTCCTCGGTCAGAAACAATATTTTCCGGAACCCCGCGTAACCGCACAATATGCCTAATAAACAACTTGCTAAGAGTTTCAGAATTGGATAATCCGGACAGAGGAACAAAAGGACACTGTTTGCTGAATCTATCTACTACTACCCAGATACAGGTCTTCTCTTCTGAGGGTGGAAGGTCAGTGATGAAGTCCATGGAGAGATGTGTCCAAGGGCTTACTGGAGTAGGTAAGGACTGGAGAAATCCGGCAGGGTGGGTACGGGGTGCCTTGGCACAAGCACAAGTTTCACAAGCCAGTACATACAGTTAGGTCCAGAAATATTTGGACAGTGCATGCCACCACATTGGATTTGAAATGAAACCTCTACAACAGAATTCAAGTGCAGATTGTAACGTTTAATTTGAAGGTTTGAACAAAAATATCTGATAGAAATTGTAGGAATTGTACACATTTCTTTACAAACACTCCACATTTTAGGAGGTCAAAAGTAATTGGACAAATAAACCAAACCCAAACAAAATATTTTTATTTTCAATATTTTGTTGCGAATCCTTTGGAGGCAATCACTGCCTTAAGTCTGGAACCCATGGACATCACCAAACGCTGGGTTTCCTCCTTCTTAATGCTTTGCCAGGCTTTTACAGCCGCAGCCTTCAGGTCTTGCTTGTTTGTGGGTCTTTCCGTCTTAAGTCTGGATTTGAGCAAGTGAAATGCATGCTCAATTGGGTTAAGATCTGGTGATTGACTTGGCCATTGCAGAATGTTCCACTTTTTTGCACTCATGAACTCCTGGGTAGCTTTGGCTGTATGCTTGGGGTCATTGTCCATCTGTACTATGAAGCGCCGTCCAATCAACTTTGCGGCATTTGGCTGAATCTGGGCTGAAAGTATATCCCGGTACACTTCAGAATTCATCCGACTACTCTTGTCTGCTGTTATGTCATCAATAAACACAAGTGACCCAGTGCCATTGAAAGTCATGCATGCCCATGCCATCACGTTGCCTCCACCATGTTTTACAGAGGATGTGGTGTGCCTTGGATCATGTGCCGTTCCCTTTCTTCTCCAAACTTTTTTCTTCCCATCATTCTGGTACAGGTTGATCTTTGTCTCATCTGTCCATAGAATACTTTTCCAGAACTGAGCTGGCTTCATGAGGTGTTTTTCAGCAAATTTAACTCTGGCCTGTCTATTTTTGGAATTGATGAATGGTTTGCATCTAGATGTGAACCCTTTGTATTTACTTTCATGGAGTCTTCTCTTTACTGTTGACTTAGAGACAGATACACCTACTTCACTGAGAGTGTTCTGGACTTCAGTTAATGTTGTGAACGGGTTCTTCTTCACCAAAGAAAGTATGCGGCGATCATCCACCACTGTTGTCATCTGTGGACGCCCAAGCCTTTTTGAGTTCCCAAGCTCACCAGTCAATTCCTTTTTTCTCAGAATGTACCCGACTGTTGATTTTGTTACTCCAAGCATGTCTGCTATCTCTCTGATGGATTTTTTCTTTTTTTTTCAGCCTCAGGATGTTCTGCTTCACCTCAATTGAGAGTTCCTTAGACCGCATGTTGTCTGGTCACAGCCACAGCTTCCAAATGCAAAACCACACACCTGTAATCAACCCCAGACCTTTTAACTACTTCATTGATTACAGGTTAACGAGGGAGACGCCTTCAGAGTTAATTGTAGCCCTTAGAGTTCCTTGTCCAATTACTTTTGGTCCCTTTAAAAAGAGGAGGCTATGCATTACAGAGCTATGATTCCTAAACCCTTTCTCCGATTTGGATGTGAAAACTCTCATATTGCAGCTGGGAGTGTGCACTTTCAGCCCATATTATATATATAATTGTATTTCTGAACATGTTTTTGTAAACAGCTAAAATAACAAAACTTGTGTCACTGTCCAAATATTTCTGGACCTAACTGTATTCCTTACAATCTTTCACTACGGTTGGCCACCAAAAATTCCTGGTTACTAATCGGAGGGTATTGCCGATACCAGGGTGACCTGCCAGCATAGAATTGTGGGATTCCTGGAGTACCCGTAGGCGAAGTGAGGGGGCGACAAACAGTTTATGGACAGGAGTTGTTTCAGGAGCTTGGTCTTGGGTATTATGGACCTCTTCTATCAAATCTAAACATATGACATAATAATGCCTTTAGCTAAAATATGCACTGGTTCAGAGTTTTCAGACTGAGAGGGACAGAAGCTACGGGAAAGTGCATCAGCTTTTGTGTTCTTGGTACCGGGCTGGAATGTTACCACAAAATCAAATCTGGAGAAGAACAATGCCCACCTAGCTTGCCTAGGATTGAGTCTCTTAGCAGATTCCAGATAAGTGAGGTTCTTATGGTCTGTGATGACTGTGACCTTATGTTTGGCGCCTTCGAGGAAGTGGCGCCATTCCTCGAAGGCCCATTTAATTGCCAACAGCTCACGATTACCAATGTCATAATTTCTCTCTGTGGGAGAAAACTTGTGGGAAAAGAAGGCACAAGGACGAAGCGGAGTGAGAGATGGAGTACCTTGTGATAGCACCGCTCCCACTCCAACCTCGGATGCATCAACTTCCACAATAAACGGACGCATAAGGTCAGGCTGAACCAGAATCAGTTAATTAACACATTAGTCCCAACTTCAAATTAAGAAGCATCACTCGATTAAGACACTAACAACATTGTCACCAAATATCAATTCAGGAGACACAAAGAGTGTATTTATGCATATTAATGACTTCAATAAACTCTTTTAGGATAAAACCCAAACTTTATTGAACAATCAGATATACAAATATTAAAAATAAACAGGGAGACACACCTTGTTGGAGAACGGTTATAAGCCCCTATTCTCTACACACATCAGTATTAAACGTCAGATATCAACTCAAGATCACTAACTTTTTATTTATTAATACATCTAGTCAATTATTATTGATATAGGATCAAAGTTATTGCCTAGGTATTGTTGCTATACAGTTGCAGCATACTGCTACTCATATTTCCACTCAATGCAGCCTTCAAACCAGGAATATTACCAAATTACAATAAGTGATCAAGAAGCTATCATATACCCAAATGGTTCCATTCACCTAACACCATGAAGTGTCACAGCATGCACATAGACAGAGGCATAGGCGGCAGCGCATCAAATGGATTTTTATATTTTAATATTTTTTTCAAACCATTTTTTTCAGATTTTTTAAACTACTATTATACCCATACAGACACTGCATTATCCCTGCGTTTAGATTAAATGTCCAAAAATCACCGATTGTGTTTACACGCAGGGGTAAGTCAGTTGTTATATGATACGATATTCCATTGGGCTATATTAAATCCGATGCGCTGTCGTCGGTGCACTCACGCCACGTGCATCAACCACCCCACAGATTTGCAAAAGTAAATGCAGATATTGCCATCAAAAATTCATTGCAGGATCACCAATGAATTTGCCATATGCAGAAATTCACAAGCATAACCAAATGCTATAGTAAATAAGGATGGCCGCTATTACATTTAGTTGGAATATACCAGATATACTTGTTCAGAAACAGCAGACATGTATATATATATCTAACTGCATATAGTCTAAATTTTAAAGGCACATCCACATTATTTAATCACTAATGGATTTATAGCATGCATAAAGTCGCATACAAAGTCAACTGCTACATTGAAGCGAAATAGCCGCTGTTGTATTCAATTTGAAAATGCATATATTTTTAATCACCAGGCATACATATATATCTAGTGGTACAATTTAGTTTCAACAAATGTGCCGGTGATAGAAGATGCATTTACCAAAACGAATGTATGAATCATTAAGCACATATACCAAGAGACAAACTGACGTAAGTTCGTTATACCTGAGTGTGGGGCAGACCGTCCCTCCACCTTTGACGCACGTTTCACTAATGCTTCTTCAGAAAGAGGCGTGTGTCAAAGTGGGGAAACACTGCCAAGGATATACTACAATGCAACCAATCAAATTCTGCCATTTCGGCTTTCAACCAATGCATATGTCAGAATCCTGATGGGCTTTGTATTAGCGCATGGAATAGTCTCAGCTGCACTTATTAAAAATACTTGCCGAGTACGCACACCCAATCCTGTGCATACAAGCACATGGATCTAAAAGCACATATCCAGCAAGTGCAAGTGGCATTAACCCATACATGCGCTAAGCACATCAGGATAACCGCGTCTTTAGGCATAATGTCAGTAATGACAAAGAACATAATTATTACTCTCTCACAATGGATCATTTACCTAATTTTTATAAAAATATCAAACTTATGCTTTAGCGAACAAGAAAAAATATATTGAAAAAATTTTTTTAGATTTTTTATAAGTATTGTTTCATTTTCCCAACGTTCACAGTATCAGCAGCAAAAATTAATTCACAATTATATTCTCTATATCAATGTCAATAGATTCTTATTTAGATCATAGTGTCAGTCTCAGCAATCATACATCAAAGTCAAACAATACATTAGGATTCACTCTGTTTTGATGATAGTGCGACCACCACCAAAACGAACTATTAACAAATTTCTCATAATGCATTAATGCTGTAGGCGATGATTTTCTTTGATTGCACCAAAGAGAGGAAATTCCCATGTGATATTAGACGCATTCCTGGCAGTTCTTTATCATGTCAAAGGATCGAATAATATGGTTGCATTGGTTATCTAAAATCAAAGAACATAATAATATTACATATTACATAATTATAAACAGCTAAAAACACCCACCCATAAAATGCCCCACAAGCGACTAGACCAATTAGATCTAAACTATGCTCAAAATCCTATAACTGTACCCAAAAGGAGAAAAGACTAAAAAGAGAGAAGCAAAAACAGAGAGAAAAAAAGGGGGGTACATAGGACCCATGAGATCCTAAGTTCATCATATCTAACCTACGTAACAATAGAACTAATTTAAAGATGAAACAACGTTCCAAGGGCTAATCATTCAAAAATGACCCAAACCCATTGCTCTCATTCAAGCCCTGAGGGGTCATAGACCCAAGGCGGTAAATCCATTTACATTCAATTTTGGCCAAAATATGGCCTAGATTTCCACCCCTCGGACCCAAACTTACCTGATCAATTGCCCTAAACTGCAACCCATTGATTTTACACTCATGGTGCATTTTGAAATGTTTGGGCAAGCTTTTTAATGTGGTCACATCATCTACCGTCTTGGCGTTTTTAATATCCTTCAAATGTTCCAAGACTCTCACTTTCATTTCTCTCGTCGTCAAGCCCACATATATCTTAGAGCATGGGCATTCTGCTACATATATTATGCCTACCGATGAGCATGTAAGAGTCCTGCGAATTTCAAATATTCTGGATCCGTTATGGTTATGGAATTTTTTAGTTTTTACACAATTTCCACAGGCCTTACATAGGCCACAGGGGAAAAAACCCCATATCGGGGGGGTAGATTTTCTTGTAAGGGTATCTCCAACATAGTGGCTATGAACCAACAGATCTCGCAAATTGCTTGATCGTTTGGCCACCATTGATGGTTTTAAGGGCAAATAATTCCTTAAAATAGGGTCAGTTAATAATATATCCCAATGTTTTTCAACTATATTCTTCAACTGTCCCCATTGGGAGTTATACGTTGTAATCACCCTGGTAACATTATCCAATTTCTTCTCCAAGCTAGGTCTTGATCCAAATAGCAGGTCATCTCTTTTGGTATTGGCCGCCCTTTTGTACCCTTTCCTGATGTTTCTCCGGCTATAACCTCGTTCTTCAAATCTTTGGGCAATATCCACAGCTTGAGTTTGAAAGTCAACCTCACTAGAGCATATTCGCTTGGCTCGTAGAAATTGGCCTACCGGGATGCCTCTTATTGTTGATGGTAGATGGGATGACGTGGCGTGCAGCAACGAATTAGTGGCTGTGGGTTTTCGATACATATCTGTCGTGATTACCCCCTTATCATTAGATGTTATTTTTATATCCAGAAACTCCAATTGTTTCCCAAATTTATACGTTAATTTGATATTGAATTTGTTTCTGTTAAGATTAGTCATCAGTCTGTAGTTCACTCACTGACCCCTCCCACAAAAACCACACGTCGTCAATATAACGCATCCACTCCTGAACTCCTACCATAGCTGGCAAATTATCCTCCAAAAAAATGTGGCGTTCCCAATACCCCAGAAACAGGTTAGCGTAAGAGGGGGCGCAAGACGCCCCCATCGCAGTACCCTGTTTCTGGAGATATATTTTGCCATTGAACGTAAAAAAATTATGATATAAAACATATTCAAGTAAAGCCAGGAGGAGCTCAGCAGTGGATGCGTCAATGTCACTAGATCTTAAAAACCAAGCTACCGCTCGCAAGCCATCCTCGTGCCTTATTGAGGTGTACAGTGATTCGACGTCTGCCGTCACCATGACCATTCCCTCATCAACATGAATTTGGTTGAGCCTCTGGAGAGCGGACGTAGTGTCCTTAATAAATGATGGTAAATTACTCACCAGAGGCTTGAGGAAATGGTCAATGGCAACGGAGACAATCTCACACAAACTGCCATTCCCGGAAATAATTGGCCTGCCAGGGGGATCTGCCGGGTCTTTATGTATTTTGGGAATGAGATACAGACAAGGCATACGGGGTTGTAATTTCTTAACGTGATCCAAAAAACGTTTGGGAATCGTGCCTTCCTCAAAGGCTTTTTCCAAAAGCTGTACCAGCTTAGATTGAAATATTGCTGTAGGGTTATTGGTCAGTTGTCTATAGCATGCAGTATCGTCCAATAATCTATATGCCTGCTTCTCATACAAACTACACGGCCATACTACCAGGTTACCCCCCTTATCAGCTGGTTTAAACTGAATGTCTTTTAGTTCTTGTAATTGTTTCAAAGCTAACCTTTCTTGTGTATTCAAATTGGATTTGCCCAAGGATCCCTTATATTTCAAATTCTCTATTTCATTGGTGACCAATTTGGCAAAAACATCCACCGCCGGACATAGGGTGAGTGACGGAAACGTTTTTGATCTACCAAATATATGATCAGGAAACTTACCCTTGTGGGGAATTTCACTCTCTAAGGCCAAAGATTCCAAATCTCGCAGTGCTTCCCTTTCCGCTATGGTGGTAAAAATCTCATTGGAATCAGATTTATGGTGCAGACGTCTTAATACTAGCTTGCGGGCAAACAAATTGATGTCTTTCACCGCCGAAAATTTGTCTAGGTGTTGAGAAGGGGAAAAGGTCAAACCTTTTTCAAGAACACGCAATTGAACATCAGATAAAACATGAGTGGATAAATTAATTACCTTATAATGTCTGCCCCACACTCAGGTATAACGAACTTACGTCAGTTTGTCTCTTGGTATATGTGCTTAATGATTCATACATTCGTTTTGGTAAATGCATCTTCTATCACCGGCACATTTGTTGAAACTAAATTGTACCACTAGATATATATGTATGCCTGGTGATTAAAAATATATGCATTTTCAAATTGAATACAACAGCGGCTATTTCGCTTCAATGTAGCAGTTGACTTTGTATGCGACTTTATGCATGCTATAAATCAATTAGTGATTAAATAATGTCCATAGAAAAAAAAACCCTTTAAAAATACATTTTATTATTTCATGTTAAAACAATCCCTAGACATACACACATAAACAGGACCGACAATCCCAAGTCTGCCAACATCCAATGGAACCCCTCTGTAAACTTAACAGAAAGGAGCAGGCAGATGAATGGGGTAGTCAAATTGTCCCCTAATGAACAATCAATTCATGCTGTATCATGATAAATCCAGTATCGTGAAGGAGTACCAGATAAATGATAGTGGTGCAACCAGGGTAAGGCCCAAATTCCCTTCAAGGCCCTACCTATCCGCGGAGGTTGGCACCCTAGACCTGGACGCAATGGCGCCCCCGCTCACCGATGACTCACCCTTCTTTCCCTCTACTGATCTCATGTGCAGCTATTCTGGGAGGAGGAGGGAGTGTGGGGAGGTTGCACCAACAGGCTACTCAATAATGAGGACTCAAACACACATAACAATGATACAGTAGATTTTTCATATTTAAATAGTGTTAAAGTGGACCAGATCAAAAAGGAGGATCACTTTCAACATCAAAGTACAATTTCATATCCTGAGTGCTAAAGAAATTCACCTAGCATCAATCCAGTAATTGTCCAATAGGCCTCCAGTTGGACAATAGTGAAACACATTAATGCCTATTCAGTATACTGTATACAGCCTCTGTGTAGCATAACTAGAGCATACAATAGATGCAATCCCTCAGCTAACAATCAATACAATTGGAGGCAAAAGCTCTTAGGGGGTCACAAAAATGTCATTTGATCCCAGAGCAGTCATCTCAAAAGCTGTTAGGGACCATCCACCAGGTTATATCATAAGTAGGCACTTCACAGAAGGCAATTAACAAACTTTCATAGAAGGCACATTACTATTGTGTATTTCACAAAAATGCAGTGGGGCACAGCCAGAATCAATCAGGTCCAAGTAACCATATAACAAATAAATCTGATGTGAACATAGTACTTATCTCATCCTTGAAGCACTATGAATGGTGAAGATACACCTGGGTCCAAGTTGACACCTGAAAGAACTTGCCCAACGCGTTTCCCCCCGATCACGAGTCACATCGGGGTTCATCAGGGGCACCCTATTAGGGTAAGTAGCACTGGCTGCAATCAGCCACGTGTGCACCTCGGTATCCGTCACCGTCGTTCCAGTCCTGGAACGCGTTGGGCAAGTTCTTTCAGGTGTCAACTTGGACCCAGGTGTATCTTCACCATTCATAGTGCTTCAAGGATGAGATAAGTACTATGTTCACATCAGATTTATTTGTTATATGGTTACTTGGACCTGATTGATTCTGGCTGTGCCCCACTGCATTTTTGTGAAATACACAATAGTAATGTGCCTTCTATGAAAGTTTGTTAATTGCCTTCTGTGAAGTGCCTACTTATGATATAACCTGGTGGATGGTCCCTAACAGCTTTTGAGATGACTGCTCTGGGATCAAATGACATTTTTGTGACCCCCTAAGAGCTTTTGCCTCCAATTGTATTGATTGTTAGCTGAGGGATTGCATCTATTGTATGCTCTAGTTATGCTACACAGAGGCTGTATACAGTATACTGAATAGGCATTAATGTGTTTCACTATTGTCCAACTGGAGGCCTATTGGACAATTACTGGATTGATGCTAGGTGAATTTCTTTAGCACTCAGGATCTGAAATTGTACTTTGATGTTGAAAGTGATCCTCCTTTTTGATCTGGTCCACTTTAACACTATTTAAATATGAAAAATCTACTGTATCATTGTTATGTGTGTTTGAGTCCTCATTATTGCGTAGCCTGTTGGTGCAACCTCCCCACACTCCCTCCTCCTCCCAGAATAGCTGCACATGAGATCAGTAGAGGGAAAGAAGGGTGAGTCATCGGTGAGCGGGGGCGCCATTGCGTCCAGGTCTAGGGTGCCAACCTCCGCGGATAGGTAGGGCCTTGAAGGGAATTTGGGCCTTACCCTGGTTGCACCACTATCATTTATCTGGTACTCCTTCACGATACTGGATTTATCATGATACAGCATGAATTGATTGTTCATTAGGGGACAATTTGACTACCCCAGTCATCTGCCTGCTCCTTTCTGTTAAGTTTACAGAGGGGTTCCATTGGATGTTGGCAGACTTGGGATTGTCGGTCCTGTTTATGTGTGTATGTCTAGGGATTGTTTTAACATGAAATAATAAAATGTATTTTTAAAGGGTTTTTTTTTCTATGGTCAATAATTGTGAGTATACCCTTTACATTTATTCTTTTGGTCTTTGGCTGATTAAATAATGTGGATGTGCCTTTAAAATTTAGACTATATGCAGTTAGATATATATATACATGTCTGCTGTTTCTGAACAAGTATATCTGGTATATTCCAACTAAATGTAATAGCGGCCATCCTTATTTACTATAGCATTTGGTTATGCTTGTGAATTTCTGCATATGGCAAATTCATTGGTGATCCTGCAATGAATTTTTGATGGCAATATCTGCATTTACTTTTGCAAATCTGTGGGGTGGTTGATCCACGTGGCGTGAGTGCACCGACGACAGCGCATCGGATTTAATATAGCCCAATGGAATATCGTATCATATAACAACTGACTTACCCCTGCGTGTAAACACAATTGGTGATTTTTGGACATTTAATCTAAACGCAGGGATAATGCAGTGTCTGTATGGGTATAATAGTAGTTTAAAAAATCTGAAAAAAATGGTTTGAAAAAAATATTAAAATATAAAAATCCATTTGATGCGCTGCCGCCTATGCCTCTGTCTATGTGCATGCTGTGACACTTCATGGTGTTAGGTGAATGGAACCATTTGGGTATATGATAGCTTCTTGATCACTTATTGTAATTTGGTAATATTCCTGGTTTGAAGGCTGCATTGAGTGGAAATATGAGTAGCAGTATGCTGCAACTGTATAGCAACAATACCTAGGCAATAACTTTGATCCTATATCAATAATAATTGACTAGATGTATTAATAAATAAAAAGTTAGTGATCTTGAGTTGATATCTGACGTTTAATACTGATGTGTGTAGAGAATAGGGGCTTATAACCGTTCTCCAACAAGGTGTGTCTCCCTGTTTATTTTTAATATTTGTATATCTGATTGTTCAATAAAGTTTGGGTTTTATCCTAAAAGAGTTTATTGAAGTCATTAATATGCATAAATACACTCTTTGTGTCTCCTGAATTGATATTTGGTGACAATGTTGTTAGTGAACCAGAATCAGGTCTGAGGAGAAACATTCTTTTAATGTAGAGAAGGCATGGATCACCTCTGGCTTCCAATTAACCACATCAGCCCCCTTTTTAGTCAAATCGGTGAGGGGTTTGGCAATTTTGAAAAAATCTCTAATAAATTTGCGATAATAATTAGCAAACCCAAGGAAACGCTGCAAGGCTTTCAGAGACTTGGGTTGTACCCACTCCTTAATTGGTTGAAGCTTAGAGGGATCCATGCGGAACCCTTCTGCAGACAATATATCACCCAGGAAATTAACCTCAGCCTCAAAAAAACCACATTTCTCATATTTAGCAAATAGGGAGTTCTCCCTGAGTCTCTGGAGTACAGTGTGTACATGTTGGACATGTGACGTAGCATCAGGAGAATAAATCAGTATGTCATCCAGATAGACCACCACATATTGACCACAAATATCTCTGAAAATGTCATTAACAAAGTTCTGAAACACAGCCGGCGCATTACTTAATCCAAAAGGCATTACCAGGTACTCATAGTGTCCCTCTGGAGTATTAAATGTTGTTTTCCACTCATCTCCTTCTCTGATGCGGATTAGGTTATATGCTCCCCTCAGATCCAGCTTGGTGAACCACCGGGCTCCTATGAGCAGGTTAAAGAGATCGGGGATGAGTGGCAGAGGGTACTGATTCTTTACAGTAATAGTATTAAGTTCACGGTAGTCAATACAAGGTCTGAGGCCACCATCTTTTTTATCAACGAAAAAGAATCCAGCGCTGATTGGTGACCTGGATGGTCTGATAAACCCTCTCTGCAGACTGTCTGCTATATAATCTTTCATGGCCTGACGCTCCGGACCAGAAAGATTATACATTTTACCCTTGGGGAGTCGGGAATTGGGGACTAAATCTATGGGGCAGTCATAATCTCTGTGCGGAGGTAATTTTTCAGATTCAGATACAGAAAAGACATCAGCAAAATCCCTGAATACATGAGGTATGAAGATAGGTTCAGCTCTAGTCAGGTTAACAGATAACGACATACACGTCTCCTGACACTCAGGGCTCCAGCGCACAATCTCACCCTGGTGCCAGTCTATGACCGGGTTATGTTGCGCAGCCATGGCATACCCAATACCACTGCTGACATCAGATTCTCAAGAACAAAAAATGACACAGATTCTACATGCAAAGCACCAACAAGCACGGAGATCTCTGGAGTTACAAAAGTAACCACACCCTGCGTGAGAGGTGTACTATCGATAGCAGATATTCTAATAGGTGCATTTAACCATAGCAAAGTCAAACCCAGCTCTTTTGCTACAATAGTGTCTATAAAATTAGTAGCAGAGCCACAATCAATAAAGGCCTGCAGGGGTACAGATTTTCCCTGGTGAGACAATGAGACAGGTATCATTACCTCATAGGGTCTGCAGGGAGTACCTGGGCACCCGAGCGGGTATCCTGCGGCCCGCTCAGGTGGTGCTGCTGCCTTGAAAATGATTGCCTCTCTGATCCAGGCATTCCATGTTTGACTCCACAACGTGATCTGCACCCTTGCATTCGACAGGACTCTGGACACGATGAGGTAGGTGCTGTAGGGGCTTGAACCTGAGCAGACCTGAGATCCTGCACTTGCTGTGCAAGTCCATGTACAAGGCCAGAAAGGGTGTGCACCTGATTTAGCACAGCATGGAGAGAATCCATTTTTTTTTCTTCTCTCCTTGTTAGATGGGCCAGAGATAATGTAACGCCTGCCTGGATCCACAGACTCAGATGGGCTGTAATGGGGAGGCTAGAGGGAAGCCACTCACCAAGCAGGACCCCCAGAACCCTGAAACCCTTTAACCCCTGTACAGGGATTTGGAATTACACAGGGCCCTGGTGATCACTACCTGTGGAAGGCTGCAGTCCGATGAGAGTAGTAGTCAGGCAGGGTCAAACCAGGAAATGCGGAACAGGGACTGAATTGGCAGGCAATGACGTAGTCAGCAAACGTAGCAGAGGTCAAATCCGGATCGGGCAGCGAGGTACAAAAACAGTAGGCAGGAGGGTAATCAGAAAACACGCAGAAGTCAGCACACAGGAATAACCAAACAGAATAGGACGTAACAGGAGCCAGGAAAATCAGAACTATCTCTGGCAGTGGTCATGTGACAGGAGGGGGAATAAGAAGGGTGTGGTGTCTTCCCATTGGCTGTAGCTGAACGCTGGCAACTTCAGCTGGAAGACACATGCCACCCACAGTCAGCCAGCGGTACTGCAGATCCCAAAATAACCCAGCCCAGTCGATGATCGGAGCCTGCGCCCACCAGTGCTGCTGGCATCGACTCCTCTCCCATCATCAGCACCATCCATGGCAGGAACATGGCGTCGCCTGGCGATCGGAGCAGAAGTCGCTGGAGCAGACTCCAGCGGTGACGTAACAGGTACATGGATAGATAGATGGATGGATAGATGGATACATGGATAGATGGATACATGGATATATGGATACATGGCTAGATGGATAGATAGATACATGATAGATAGGTACATGATAGATAGATGGATAGATAAATGATACATGATAGATATAATAGATACAGACATATGAAAAAGTTTGGGCACCCCTATTAATGTTAACCTTTTTTTATAACAATTTGGGTTTTTGCAACAACTATTTCAGTTTCATATATCTAATAACTGATGGACTGAGTAATATTTCTGGATTGAAATTAGGTTTATTGTACTAACAGACAATGTGCAATCCGAATTTAAACAAATTTTGACCGATGCAAAAGTATGGGCACCCTTATCAATTTCTTGATTCGAACACTCCTAACTACTTTTTACTGACTTACTAAAGCACTAAATTGGTTTTGTAACCTCATTGAGCTTTGAACTTCATAGGCAGGTGTATCCAATCATGAGAAAAGGTATTTAAGGTGGCCACTTACAAGTTGTTCTCCTATTTGAATCTCCTATGAAGAGTGGCATCATTGGCTCCTCAAAACAACTCTCAAATGATCTGAAAACAAAGATAATTCAACATAGTTGTTCAGGGGAAGGATACAAAAAGTTGTCTCAGAGATTTAAACTGTCAGTTTCCACTGTGAGGAACATAGTAAGAAAATGGAAGAACACAGGTACAGTTCTTGTTAAGCCCAGAAGTGGCAGTCCAAGAAAAATATCAGAAAGGCAGAGAAGAAGAATGGTGAGAACAGTCAAGGACAATCCACAGACCACCTCCAAAGACCTGCAGCATCATCTTGTAGATGGTGTCAATGTGCATCGGTCAACAATACAGCGCACGTTGCACAAGGAAAATCTGTATAGGAGAGTGATGCGAAAGAGGCCGTTTCTGCAAGCACGCCACAAACAGAGTCGCCTGAGATATGCAAAAGCACATTTGGACAAGCCAGTTACATTTTGGAAGAAGGTCATGTGGACTGATGAAACAAAGATTGAGTTGTTTGGTCATACAAAAAGGCGTTATGCATGGAGGCAAAAAAACACGGCATTCCAAGTAAAGCACTTGCTACCCACAGTAAACTTTGGTGGAGGTTCCATCATGCTTTGGGGCTGTGTGGCCAATGCCAGCACCGGGAATCTTGTTAAAGTTGACGGTCGCATGGATTCAACTCGGCATCAGCAGATTCTTGAAAATAATGTGCAAGAATCAGTGACGAAGTTGAAGTTACGCAGGGGATGGATATTTCAGCAAGACAATGATCCAAAACACCGCTCTAAAACTACTCAGGCATTCATGCAGAGGAACAATTACAATGTTCTAGAATGGCCATCCCAGTCCCCAGACCTGAATATCATTGAAAATCTGTGGGATGATTTGAAGCGTGCTGTCCATGCTCGGCGACCATCAAACTTAACTGAAGTAGAATTGTTTTGTAAACAGGAATGGTCAAATATACCTTCATCCAGGATCCAGGAACTCATTAAAAGCTACAGGAAGCGACTAGAGGCTGTTATTTTTGCAAAAGGAGGATCTACAAAATATTAATGTCACTTTTATGTTGAGGTGCCCATACTTTTGCACCGGTCAAATTTTGTTTAAATGCGGATTGCTCATTTTTTGTTAGTACAATAAACCTCATTTCAATCCAGAAATATTACTCAGTCCATCAGTTATTAGATATATGAAACTGAAATAGCTGTTGCAAAAACCCAAATTGTTATAAAGAAAAAAGGTTAACATTAATAGGGGTGCCCAAACTTTTTCATATGACTGTAATAGTGGGATAGATAGAGGGATAGATGTATAATAGATACATGATAGATAGATAAATAGAGAGATAGATAGATACTGCATCTTTTTGTAGGTGAAGGAAAGAGTCAGATTCATTTGTTCCCATAAAACTACTATAAAGAAATGAGAAAAAAAATACAAACATACATTTTTCTTCTTTATTGTCACCACCTTGGATTCAAACCAGCAACTTTCAAACATGTTGTCCAGCAGCCTCCTAGCATTTCTAGCTGCTGAGCCACAAGGAATAACAATGTTTAAGGCTATGTGCGCACGCTGCAGATTTACAGCGGATTTTGCTGCGGATTTGCTGCAGAAAATGTGTCTAACATTGCTGCAGTCATTCCCCAGCAAATCCTATGGGTTTTAAAAAATGCTGTGCGCACACTGCGGTTTTTTTATACCCACGTATTTACCCGCGGATTTTCCGCTGTGGAATTAATGAGCATGTCACCTCTTTTCCGCAGATACCTGCGTTTTTTGCCATAGATAATGGTAAAAATCCGCAGGGATCAACTTGCGGAAAATCCGCAGCAAAGCGCATTAAAACCGCATGCGGATTTCGCTGTGGTTTTGGTGTGTTTTTTTACTGCAGGTGCGGGATTCTTTAAGATAGTCCAGATTTTCCTTAAGAAAAAGTCACTTTCTAGTGCGCACAAAGCCAAAGGGAGGATTTTATATGGATGAACTTACCATGCTGCCTCTTACACAGCAGATTACACAGGACATAGAGCTCCATTGTACATAGCAGCGTCTCTTTATCCTGTATTCTAGAGGGAAAGTAAAAGATTTTTTTTTCTTCTTTAACAAAATTACTAAGAATAATACAAAAAAATAGAATCATGTAATTTTGTTACACTTTTTTTTATAAAATAATAAACATCACAAATTAGCAAATAACATGGACATATTTGGTGTCCCTGTAATCGTAACGACCCAAACAACACAGCGATCAGATTATTTATGGGGATCGGTAAATGGTGTAAAAAAATGGCACAATTTATTATTTTTCTTTATTAAAATCCATACAAAATGTAATAAAAATGTATTGTTGAGGCCGTGTTCACACGTAGCATAAATGCTGCGTTTTTCTGCAGGTATCCACACCACACAACGCAATAACAATCTTCTCTGATTAGTGCACGTTTATGGTATTTTTTATGCATTGTCCCCCTTATTTGATACATGTTTTTTGCAGA
The DNA here is from genome assembly GCF_048569485.1 of Anomaloglossus baeobatrachus. Classification (NCBI taxonomy): domain Eukaryota; kingdom Metazoa; phylum Chordata; class Amphibia; order Anura; family Aromobatidae; genus Anomaloglossus; species Anomaloglossus baeobatrachus. The sequence goes on from NC_134354.1 coordinate 326,514,356, forward strand.
TGTGAATCCTGAAGCTTATAAAAAACAAAACACCAAAACCGCAGAGTTCAGCGGCGTCTTTAGACGCAAAAGGGGCGGAAATTTCATGACGTCTCACCCACTCTGCTTGGACAATTATAATAATAATAATAATTATTATTATTATTATTATTATTATTATTATTAAATAATGGAGAAAGGGCATAAAAAATGCTGCAAAAATGGATTGTGTAGTTTGGTGCAGACAGCGGCAGAAACAGAAAGAAACAGAATTTATGCAATGTGTGAATACGGTCTTATAGGCACAAATAAGCAACATGTCATATAGTGACACATATAAATATAAGAAAATTCTGGCTGCTATGAATATGAGTGAACAGTCCGGGACATCTGCTGAATGACCCTTAAAGCCAAATGAGAGTGGCTAGGGGTGTGGCTAGGGGGCGTGGTCAAACTTTGCCACTACGCGCGCCGTTGACTTTGTCCCTCTTTGCTTTTTTCAAAAGTTGGGAGGTATGCAGGTGACTTATATTTATCATCATCATCAGTCATTTAGGACAACATCAGATCATTCAGATCTCAATGAACTTCTGGAGTGAGTTTGCTGCACTGAAAGTAAAGGGGACGAATAATATTTCAAGTCCCACTTTTCAGTTATTTTTTAAAAAAGTTTTTAAATAAGCAATAAATTTAGTTCAACTTCACAATTGAGTCCCACTTGTTGATTCTTCACCATAACATTAATATTTTTATCTTTATGTTTGATGCCTGAAATGGGTGAAAAAATGGAAAAATTCAATGGAGCCGAATACTGTTGCTAGGCACTGTATATATATATATATATATATATATATATATACATGTATATATATATATATATATATATATATATACATACATATATATATAGTACGTGGAGATACAGAACAGGTTTTTTTTGGGGGGAGCTGGTTCAAATTTGGGGATACACCAAAATAACAGGAATATGAACTAAAATCTATTCATGGCTGTGTGCGGCTGTTATAGTTCTCTAGTCAGCCACAGGTAGTGAAAAAAGTACTGTGCGATCCATGCCTGGTTCATTTTAAGGAAAGTCAGTCTTTGCACATTGGCTGTTGCCAGATGAATGCGCTTGTCTGTTATGACCACCCCCTGCCGTGCTGAACATACGTTTGGATATAACATTTGCTGGAGGGCAGGCCAGCACCTCCAAGGCATAAAGGGCAAGCTCAGGCCAGGTATCCAGTTTCGAGACCCAGAAGTTAAAAGGGCAGACCCATTAGATTGCACCTTAAGATGCTCTCCCCTCCTCTATAAGCTTTATGGCTGTGTGCAGTTCCTGCCACATTCAAATGTATCGGCTGATTTCAGGTACTCCAACAGGCAATCACAGACGCTTATTCTCTGTGCCGGTGCCTGTGATTGCCTGACATCACAGTACTGTAAAAATAAATAAATCATTAAAAAAAAATGACAGTGCTCCACAGTATTTTTGATTCTTAGCGCAGATAAAGCGCATGGCAACGGGCTGCCGCCCCCATCTGCCTGACATTACCTTTAGTGATGGGCGATACCCCCGATGGTCGGGATTGGGGGGACTCGCCTGATCATTTTGTAAAGATCGGGATCGAGATAACACGATCTTGCGTCCGATCACCGATCTTGGACTTTACAGTTATGTGATGGGGCGGGAGGGGGGCTGTAAAATAAAGAATATAGTTAATAATAAACATTTTCATTATACTTACAGGTCCCGTGACGCGTCCTGCAGACTCTGCCTCCCGTCACTTCTGCTTCCGAGTCCGATCATCGCTGTGCCGCCGGGTAACCAGCACTGAGTAAAGGACCTTTCCATGACGTCATAGCCATGTGACTAGTCAGATGTGAATTTTGTATTACCTCATTGGTTACAGACTGGTCACATGGCTATAACGTCATGCAAGGTCCTGTAGTGTCAATGGATAGGGATGGGCAAGTACTCGAGATACTCGACGAGTGCCGAGTACCGGCGAGATGCTCGGGCACATGCTTGGCTCCCCCTCCCTGCATGTTGGTGCTCTTTACAGAGTCAGCCCACATGCAGGGATTAGCTGCCACACACTATAATGCCACAGACAGTGAATAGTGGCGCCGGGAATCAGGTGATAGGAAATTACCGTTGCTATAGTAACCCACTTATTAGGTTACTATGGCAATGGTGGCAGCTTACCAACCCGCAGTCTCTGCTCACTCATTGAGTGATTAGACAGCACTGAGAGCAGAAGCATCTTTCTCCCCCCGTGATTTCTGATATTGCAGAGCTAGATTGGTGACAGAAGACAGGGATAGTGGAGGGGTGAGAGGGAGTAATAAATAAGTGTGTCTGTGTATTTATTTCTAATAAAGTATTTTTTCTCTGTGTGGTGTCTTTTTTTTAACCCTTTATTGGAGATTCTTAATGACCGGGTCAAACTTGGCTGGTAAAACAAAGCTGGTATTAACCCCTTATTACCCAGCGTGCCACCCGGCACCAGGGCCGCTGGAGGAGTTGGATGCAGCGCCAGAAGATGGCGCTTCTATGAAAGCACCACTTTCCGTGGCAGGACTGCAATTTTCAGCCGGGGGGCCAGAAAGTTTGGGTCACCCTGCGCTGCGGATTCCAATCTCCAGCTGCCTAGTTGTACCTGGCTAGACACAAAAATTGGGCGAAGCCCAGGTCTTTTTTTATTTTTAATTCTTTCATAAAATTCATGAAATAATTAAAAAAAGGGCTTCCCTATATTTTTGGTTCCCAGCCAGGTACAAATAGGCAGCTGGGGGTTGGGAGCAGCCCGTACCTGCCTGCTGTACCTGGCTAGCATACAAAAATATGGGGAAACCCACGTTTTGTTTTTTTATTCTTTTTTCGTTTTTTGGCAAAAAATTGCCAGTGAAGGTAACAGACCAAAAAAGAAAAATTCCCTTAAAAATAACCTTTAATATGACATTTAAAAGATATAATATTAATAATTAATAATTTACCAAAGTGAAACGCTCACCCTAATAGTGTAGGGACAATGAAAAATCACCAGGGAGAGGGAGGGGAAAATGAAAACATCCCTATTCTATCCCTCCAGTCACCCTACCTAGCAATGGAGGGTATGACGCCCTAGGGTTGTGGTGCCCCCATTCACCGACGGGAAACCCTAGGGTAACCCTGGATAGCCCTACACTACACTAATATGTGCACAAAAGTGAATTAAAATAACCTGATAATAGAGGTTTTCAACATAATAGTATGACTTATCTGGCCAAAATGTATCAGATCCTCATGATCAGACGTTGTCCCGACACGTTTCTCCCTGTTAACTTCACAGGATTCATCAGGGGACAGTTGTAGATAGAGTCCAGGATTAAGATTCCATCCTGGTGGCAGCCAGAGTCCAGGTGCTGTGAGGAGAATCCCTGAGGACCAAGAGGAAATGACACCCTTTTAAAGTAAGTGGGAAGTGAAAGTGAGGCCTGGGCAGCAGAACCGTCCCCTAAAGTTTTGTCAATGCCTAATTATAATATTATCATTAATCTTATGGAGGCCGGCAGCAAAATAAAATTCCCTTAGATACCAGGGCAGATGTGCCAATTATAAACCTTCATCTCATAATAAACTTATATACACAGTCGATGATAAAGTTAAATGGTAGAACGCACATGCGCTCCACCGCCCAAATCTCGTCACCGGCGTGCGACAGATAGTCAGTTATAAGGTGGAACGCAAATGCGTTCCACCACAAAAATCTTGTAACTGGCGTGCGACAGATATCCGGCGCATAATCAGGCGTTGGATCGCATATCTCAATGCCTCTAAATCCGGTAATAAAGTTACATGGGGGAACGCAAATTCGCTCCACCAATACCGTCGTATACTAAAGTGGCAAACCAATAGTAACAATAGCATGTGACCACTCAGGTCACATGACTAAGGCGGAGGCGGACGAAATGGGACGCAAATACGCTCCACCCCCTAATCGCCGACCTTTTTAATAAATGAAAACCGCCAATGGGAAAACAAATAGTAGGAGGATCAGACATATGCGCCACTAGTCAGATGCCAAAACAACTAATACCTAATACAGGCCTAGCACATACTGCCAGCAATGATAAAGAAATAGAACATATATATGCCCCAAAAATAGATAGAGCAGTGCCAGCTCCTAAATATACAGGCCATGACACAGAGATTTTTTTTATATTTATATATAAGTGCGCCCAAATGATGTAAAACTCTCAGGACCAAATAATGGCCAGATTATAAAAAAATCCCCACTAAATAATAGAAAATTTTTATATATAATTTAATTTATTATCCCCACAATACGAAGAGGGGGGGGGGGTGGAAAGTCAAAGTGTATATAGTCGTACCTAATTATATTCATAAACCGTAATCAACAAGTTTTATACAGTCAAGGCAGGATTTTTACAAAGAGGTTCATATTATACCTGGACATTAAATAAAACTAGCAAAACTAAGTTGTTCGTTCAGGCCATTAAAGTTAATTGAGTTCATCAGAAAAATCCATTTTGTCTCGGCTTGTAGTATTTTTCTATTCCAGTCCCCCTGTCTGGGGGACTGTGGAATAGTCTCAATAACCCGAAACGACACACTATCCGGGTCCCACCCATGAACTCCATGTTTAGCTAGTGGTGTATCTCGTTCATGTCTACTGTCCCCCAGATGTTCGCTAATGCGGACACGTAGTTCTCGTTTCGTTTTCCCGATATAATCCAGGGGACATTGACAGGTACAGAGATACACCACTCCCATTGTTCTAGAATTGTCAAATTGTCATTAGCAAACACTCTCTGTGTCGAGCTACTAGTAAAAGTATTTGATGGTACAATCCACCTACAAAAGGTACATTTGCCACATCTTCGTGTACCCTTTAACCGGTTATCAAGCCACGTAGAACCAGTTTTGGGTGGGACATAGAGGCTATCTACCACAATGTCCTTGATAGATTTACCACGTCTATATGTGACCGAGGGCCTTGGTAAGATAAACTCAGAGATGACAGTGTCCGCCGTCAGCACCCCCAATGTCTTCTCAGTATACCCATGACCTTCTCTGCCTGATCATCATAGGTTCCTATCAGGCGTGTCACCTGTTCTGTGTCTGATCTCTGTTTAGGAATTGATAGAGATGTTCTCTGTTCGCCTCTAGCCTGGCGATAAGCCACATCAATAAAATCTCTGGGATAACCTCTATCCTTAAATCTCTTTTTTAAGGAAGGAGTCTGTCATTCGAAGTCACTCAAAGTAGAGCAGTTCCTCCTCAAACAATAAAATTGCCTCTTCGGGATACCACGTCTGAGGGTGGCTGGATGGAAACTCTCCCATCTAAGAAGACTATCAGATGATGTAGGCTTCCTAAAGATGGTACTGCTCAAAGTGCCGTCAGATTGTTTCGAGATAGTGATATATCCAAAAAGTTAATACACTCTCCACCAATCTCGAAAGTGAACGTAAGTCCTAAATTGTTGACATTCAAAGTTTTGATGAAATGCTCAAACAATGGTCTGCCCCTTGACCACAGGACGAGGATGTCATCAATGTAATGTCCCCAGAAGGTTATATGGGGAGTCCAAATTACATCCTCGTCCTGAAACACAACATTATCCTCCCACCAACCCAGGAGCAGGTTAGCATTAGAGATGAGCGATGTTCGAGGTTCGCCAATTTCATGTTTGAGTGATTTTGGGGGGTGTTCGAGTCGTTCGACGAACTCGGGCCTTTTGCTAAAAGCTCGACAGTTCGAGTAACGTTCGAGAACGGTTTGAGCACCAAAAGCGTGGATTTTTACAGCTACGTGTGCAGGGAGCCATCGCTGGCAGCCTGCGGTAAGCTGGTAACCAGGGTAAATATCGGGTATCCAAGCAAAGCGCTTTGCTTAGTAACCCGATGTTTACCCTGGATACGTGTGCAAAAATCCCCGAAAGCCACACAGAAGCACTTCCGTGTGACTTCCGTCGGATGCCGCTGCAGTCTGTGTCCCGCTCCAGCCCCAGCCCTGCGACTGCCTGCTCAGCAGTGTCCACAGCTGCCCGCACTGTACGGTGTCCGCAGCTGCCCACAATGCAGTGACAGCAGCCGCGGGGATGACAAGTGCTGCCGTCAGGAGGTTAGTGAAGTTCCTTACCTGCGGTGATAAAGTCCTTCCCTCCCGACGTCAGCGCTGTCACTGTCCTCCATGACCGCTGCTTGTCACATCTCCTCTCACTGCCGACCCGAGACTGTCACTAGCGGTGACGTCACAGGCACCCGCAATACTTGGTTGTAAAGGTGGTGGTCATTGAACTCAGTGACAGCTCTGCTATCAGAAGTGCAGCGATCACCGCAGGTAATGTACCTCGCTATCCTCCTGACAGCAGCACTTGTCATGCCCTGCAGTGACAGCTCTGCTATCAGGAGTGCAACGATCACCGCAGGTAATGTACCTCGCTATTCTCCTGACAGTAGCACTTGTCATCCCCTGCAGTGACCTGGGCTGACCTATTGATGTTAGCTCAGGTCACTGCATTGCTCTCCCAGCCAATATGGAATATTCTGTTCTTCATTGACTGGGACATTGACTATGGTATGGATCGTTAGGGGACCCCCTTGAATTACACCAGACCTGGATTTGTTTTTCTTTCTAATAAATTGGTGAAAGAGGGAATGTTTTGGGGAGTGTTTTTTCAAATAAAAATGTCGTCTATTTTTTTTTTTTATTACTGACTGGGTTGGTGATGTCGGGTATCTGATAGACGCCTGACATCACGAACCCCATGGCTTGATGCCAGGTGACATTACACATCTGGTATTAACCCCATATATTACCCCGTTTGCCACCGCACCAGGGCAGCGGGATGAGCTGGAGCGAAACACCAGGATTGGCACATCTAATGGATGCGCCACTTCTGGGGTGGCTGCGGCCTGCTATTTTTAGACCGGGGAGAGTCCAATAACCATGGACCTCCCTACCAATTTTGGGGGGACCCCCACGTGTTTTTTATAAAAATTATTTATTTAATTTAAAATAACAGCGTGGGGTGCCCTCAGTTTTGGATTACCAGCCAAGGTGAAGCTGCCAGCTGTGGTCTGCAGGCTGCAGCCATCTGCTTTACCCTAGCTGGCTATCAAAAATAGGGGGAACCCCACGTCATTTTTTTTTTAAATTTATTTATTTTTTTGGCTAAATGCAAGGCTAAGCACCCCTTAGTGCCACATGAAAGGCACCAAAGGGTGCAAAATTACAAAATGCAGGAGAGTGGACATTATGTGTCTTTCTTCCATTATAATGACAGAAAAGACTGATATGAAGTGTACAAGCACAGGAAAATCACCAGAGCGCTCTATGCGGTGAAATGCAGTAGAAAATGGCACTGGAGTGAACATGTGACCGCCTCCTGTAGGTTGAAGCTATGGATCCTGGGTAAATTTATGTATTTTCCCTCCTTCAGTTTTTTTGCAGTGCGCAAAAAAACGGAAGGCACACGGATGACAAACGGATGACAAACGGACCGTATACGGAACGGAACGGAAACGAATGCCACACGGATGCATCCGTGAAAAAAACTGACTGTTTTTTGCGGACCGCAAAAACGGATCGGTTGTGTGAATGTAGCCTTATTCTAATCTGCCGTTTATAAACAGCAGGCAGAAATAAGTGAATAGCGCCCCCCAGCGTCACAAAATCTCTGGGATTTCAGGGGGTAGCTGAGACCCTGGAAATCATGATTCAGGCCGTTTTTTCTGGTCCCCGCTCACATGATCACCGGTATACACCGTATACCGATGATCACGTTACAGTAAATGACAGCGCTGGTAAAAAATGATTTATCTCCCATCTGGCATGAACAAACATCTCAGATGGATGATAAATCTCCTCCCCGATCCCCTCCAGTCCCTCGGTGTCGCCAAAGTGACCCCCCCCGACCCCCTCCCGAAAATCCAAGATGGTTGTGTGCACAGCAGCGCGCCAGCCGCATTCACCCTACTCCTTTGATTTCTGTCGCATGTGCCATGACACATGCGACAGAAAACTCCTCCCCAGGCCCTGCCAGGTCACCCCCTATAACCCCACCAGTGTTCCCCGGTGTCCCACGGTACCTGTGCAGCGTCAATCCCCCGCGGCCTCCTCCTTCACAATAGACGCTGCCGCATGCACAGAGCGGCTGTCAGCTCAGCTTTCTGTCTTCAGTCACAGTAAGTGGCGATAACCATGCATCTGTAAGCTACTGCAATGCCCTGCTCATGAGGTAAGGAACATAGTTGATCAGGAGAACTATACTACATTTCCAAATGGAGGTATTTGCTTTTATAGTTGCCCTGCTGAACGACTACCAAACATGACAGTCTGTTATACGCCACAAGAAAACATGTTTAAATAGCGAGCTCTGTTGTTTAGTATTCATTCAGCAGGATAACTGAACTTAAAGGGGTATTCCATCGCTAAAATCCTATCCCCAATATATAGTAGGTGTAATAGCAATAATATTAGTAAATACCTTTTTTTGGAAATGTAGTATAGTTCTCCTGATTAGGAATGCCCTTAACTCATGAGCAGGGCATTGCAGCTTTGGTAGCAACAGTTACAACCAAGAGCAACCCACTGTCTCTATGAATGGTGGTAACCATGCATACGTAAGCTACTGCAATGCCCTGCTCATGAGGTAAGGAACATAGTTAATCAGGAGAGCGATACTAAATTTCCAAATAGAGGTATTTGCTATTTCTGTTGCCCTGCTGAACGAATACCAAACATGAGAGTCCGTCATACGCCGCAAAATAACATGTCTAAATAGCGAGCTCGGTTGTTTAGTATTCATTCAGCAGGATAACTGGACTTAAAGGGGTATTCCATCTCCAAGATCCTATCCCCAATATATAGTAGGTGGAATAGTAATAATATAAGAAAATACCAATATTTGGAAATGTCGAATAGTTCTCCTGATTAGGCATGCCTTACCTCATGAGCAGGGCATTGCAGCTTTGGTAGCAACAGTTACAACATGGACTCTGCTGCTGTGGACCCGGGAAGAGTGGGTTGAGATTCATTGCACCCACACGCCTCACATGGAGGGTCTGCACTCCTAGAAAATGGGGGATACGTTCCCTGAGCGTGCCCCTCCATATTCTAAATGATCCAGAGTCATCGTGGGACCCCCTTTTTTTTTTTCCTTACAATAAATTGGTGAAAGAGGGAATGTTTTGGGGAGTGTTTTTTCAAATAGTTTTTTTTTTGTTGTCTATTTTTTTGTTAGTACTGACAGTTTGTGATGTCGGGTATCTGATAGACGCCATGACATCACAAACTGCTGGGCTTGATGTCAGGTGACCTTACAGCTAGTATCAACCCCATTTATTACCCTGTTTGCCATTGCACCAGGGCACGGGATGAGCTGGGGTGAAGCGCCAGGATTGGCGCATCTAGTGGATGCGCCACTTCTCTGGCGCCTGCGGCCTGCTGTTTTTAGGCTGTGAAGGGCCAATAACTATGGACCTTCCCAACCTGAGAATACCAGACCACAGCTGTCCGCTTTACCTTGGCTGGTGATCCAATTTGGGGGGGACCCTACTGTGACGGGGTGTACATCAGAGCAAAGAGAGACAACAGGCCGAGGATGATCCAACAGGTTTACTAACAGGAATACAGGAACAGCACACGACAAGTCCAAATAAAACAGATTCGGGGGCACCTCCCGATAATCCAAAGTGCCAGATCACAACGTAATAGTCCTTTTCAGAGTCCCAGAGAGTTCCACACAATCCCACGGGCCGCCACACAGGCCTAGCTCCGTCCGTGTCCACAGCCACCCAAGCTGGGGCTCCTGCTCTCTTCAAGTTTCAGCTCACTCTGAAGTTACAAAAAGGGAAATGCATTGTCTGTGCTGCTTGACCAGCCCACCATGTTTGTTCAGGGGGTAGGGGTCACACATCCTATCATCAATGGTTTGGTCCATCACAGGGCTCCAATATGTTGCCAGCCACAGTAGATGAAGGGATCCCCTGCTGTAAAGAACAATGACTATTCCTTCACTGGCCAATGCAATTACAGATTAGATACACAACTCTGGAAAGAAGAGGACAGGCTATTTACATAATCACATTAGATGCCAAGACTACAATTGTATGAGAGAGACACATTGAGACCAGTAGCTCCCCCAAGAAAATACATGAATTACAACTAATACAACCAGGGAAATATACATATCATGACATAGTATCACAGCATATACAGTGAGAGGGTAAATTACATCTTCACAATCCCTCCCCCTCCCAACTTGTGTACGTACTAGGGACCTCTACAGGTCACTGGTTAAGTACACACAGGCAGAGCGTTACTTACATGTGGCTTCATGCAGCCACGAATTGGCATCGTAGCTCTCCCACATCATTGCCCAGGAGAACAGCTGCAGGCAGACCACCCATCACCCCAACCACACATCGCCTGACCCCAAAACCAAAGTTCAGATCCACAGTGGCTGTGGGAATAGTCCTCCATTGTCCACCAGCCAGTTCAATAACAATCCCAGGTCCTCTATGGATTGCCTCAGGCCGAACCACTCGGGGATCAGCCAGTGTGAGGAAAGCACCCGAGTCACAAAATCCAACAAGTCTCTGTCCATCCAGCACAACCTCCTGCAAGTGCTTACCTCGATGAGCAGAAGTCGTCATAACTGCGGGTCGCACCCCGTAAACTCCTGGTGGTGCAACATGGGGGGCTGAGTCACTAGGCCAGTCCTCACATAACGGTGCCACATCTTCCTCCATGGCACTGGGCTGTAAATAATTAACAATCCGATTGGGTGCAGGATCAGTCCTCATTTGAACAGCTGGGCAGGAGACTTGCCGATGCCCTGGCTGTCCACATTGATAGCATCTGAGCTGGGTCTCCCTCCATCCAAGGCGTCCTCTTGGGTAAGGGGTAGGGGAACTTGGAGGCTGGCTCCCACCTGAAGGTGCTGTAGGGGTTTGAGGATGATTCCTCCATGGCCTGGCTGGGCATGAGGCCTGCAAATGCCCGGGATGCCTACAAACATAACACCTGCGCTCTGTTACTTCCTCTCCCCGGCGTATTCCAGAAAGTGCAGTAGAAGCAACTGGAGGCACATTAACACGGGTATCAACATGTGGTGGCTTAGAGAAACGGGGAACAATGGGGACAGAATAACTGGGGGCATCCGGTGTTGTGGAGCTGTTAGGCGTCTCTCCATCCTCCAACAGAACCCTCCACTGAGGCTTGATGGTGAGAGCCTCATCAGCGAGAGCAGCAGCTTCCTCCACTGTCGCTGGTTTTCTCTCACGCACCCATTCCCGGATCTCAGTGGGGCACTGGGCAAAGAATTGTTCTTTTATGATGACCTGCAGGAAGGTCTCCCAAGATAAGGCCTCCTCTGCCTCCAGCCAGCGATTGCATATTTGTTTGAGTCTATGAGCATATATCTTAAAAGACACTTCCCCATCACAGGCTAAAGCACGGAACTGAGTCCTGTAAGTGTCTGGGGTCACAGCATAATGTTCTAGAATAGTCTGTTTAATATCCGCATACTCACAGTTCCACCGAGGGTCCATAGCTCTATAGGCTTCAGCAGCTCCCCCCTCTAGGAGCCCAACCAGATGCCGGACACGCTCCCTTTCCGGGACTTCCATTAATCGACACTGATGCTCAAAGTCCTGGAAGAAGCCCTCAATGTCACCTGCAGCCTCATTAAACGGCTTAAAGTCTTTGCGGGACACCCTGGGAAGTTCCCTCATGATGGGTGCTGGGGTTACAGTCTGTCTGGAACCTCTCGCGGCTTCCACAGCGAGCTCCTTATCCAGCAGTGCCATCTCCTCCATCCTGCGCTCCTTCTCTTTAGCTCCACGCATGGCCTCCCTCTTATCTTCTATGGTGGCCTCATCTCCAAGCAGTGCCATCTCCTCCTTGTACCACACAACCCATTGACTTTTTTGGGTATTCACCTCCGGCTCCAGTCTTTGCTCCCCTTGCTGTGGAAATTGTTCCTCGGTACCATCTTGCAGGCAAGCGTGTTCCAATGCCTCAATTAGTTGCTCCTTAGAGAGTCCTTTGTAGCCGACACCTAATTCACGGGCCTTTGTTTGTAGACTCGCCACAGTCCAGTTCCTGTATCCTGAGGTTCTGGTTTCAGACGTCGATTGGCTGTTGTCCTCCATTTCTTCTGCTCTGATCCCACTGCTGCCACCAGTTTGTGACGGGGTGTACATCAGAGCAAAGAGAGACAACAGGCCGAGGATGATCCAACAGGTTTACTAACAGGAATACAGGAACAGCACACGACAAGTCCAAATAAAACAGATTCGGGGGCACCTCCCGATAATCCAAAGTGCCAGATCACAACGTAATAGTCCTTTTCAGAGTCCCAGAGAGTTCCACACAATCCCACGGGCCGCCACACAGGCCTAGCTCCGTCCGTGTCCATAGCCACCCAGGCTGGGGCTCCTGCTCTCTTCAAGTTTCAGCTCACTCTGAAGTTACAAAAAGGGAAATGCATTGTCTGTGCTGCTTGACCAGCCCACCATGTTTGTTCAGGGGGTAGGGGTCACACATCCTATCATCAATGGTTTGGTCCATCACAGGGCTCCAATATGTCTGCCAGCCACAGTAGATGAAGGGATCCCCTGCTGTAAAGAACAATGACTATTCCTTCACTGGCCAATGCAATTACAGATTAGATACACAACTCTGGAAAGAAGAGGACAGGCTATTTACATAATCACATTAGATGCCAAGACTACAATTGTATGAGAGAGACACATTGAGACCAGTAGCTCCCCCAAGAAAATACATGAATTACAACTAATACAACCAGGGAAATATACATATCATGACATAGTATCACAGCATATACAGTGAGAGGGTAAATTACATCTTCACACCTACTTTTTTTTGTAATTATTATTATTTATAAAATAATTATAAAAAAGAGCCTGGGGTGACCTCTATATTGGATCACCAACCACGGTAAAACTGCCAGCTGTGGTTTTCAGGCTACAGCCGTCTGCTTTAACCTAGCTGGCTATCAAAAATGAAGGGACCCCACGTCATTTTTTTTAACTATTTTTTAAAGAAAAAAAATAAATGGGCTTCCCTGTATTTTGATTGCCAGCCAAGGTAACGCCAGGCAGATGGGGGTGGCAACCCGTAGCTGTCTGCTTTATCTGCGCTGAGAATCAAAAATACTGCGGAGCGCTACGTCATTTTTTTTTAATGATTTATTTTTACAGTACTGTGATGTCAGGCAATCAAAATACAGGGAAGCCTATTTTTTTTTTAGTTATTTAAATAAATAATTAAAAAAAAAATATATGGGCTCCTGCTGCATTTTTTGTATTGCTAGCTAAGGGTAATCCAAGCAGCTACTGGCTGCTAACCCCCACTGCTTGGTGTTACCTTCACTGGCAATGGAAAATCCAGGGAAGCATTTTTTATTTTTTTTGCCAAAAAAAAAAACAAAAAACGTGAAACTTCGCCATATTTTCGTATGCTAACCAGGTACAGCAGGCAGGTACGGGCTGCCCTCAACTCCCAGCTGCCTATTTGTACTCGGCTGGGAGCTAAACATATAGGGAAGCCCCTTTTTTAATTATTTCATGAATTTCATGAAATAATGAAAAAAACCAAACACGTGGGCTTTGCCCCATTTTTGTGTCCAGCCAGGTACAACTAGGCAGCTGGGGATTGGAATCCACAGTACAGGTTAGCCCGAGCTTTCTGGGCCCCTCTGCTGCGAATTGCAGTCCGCAGCTGCCCCAGAAAATGGCGCTTTCATAGAAGCGCCATCATCTGGCGCTGTATCCAACTCTTCCAGCAGCCCTGAAGGTGGGTGGCTTGCTGGGTAATAATGAGTTAATACAAGCTTTGTTTTACTAGCTAGTATTAAGTCAGAGATTCTTATTGTCAGGCAAGTTTGACCCGGCCATTAAGAATCTCCAATAAAGGGTTAAAAAAAAGACACCACACAGAGGAAAAATACTTTAATAGAAATAAATACACAGACACATTAGAGACTCCATGTTTATTACTCCCTGTCAGCCCTCCACGATCCTGCCCTTCTGTCTTCTTTCTCCTTCAACCCATGCAGTTCTGCTACATCAGACAGCACAGCATGGGAGGAAGAACGCTGCTGCTCCCGTGCAGCATATTCACTCAGTGAGAGTGACCTGAGGCTGCCGGCTGTTAGCGATGACGTCACCGCTGACAGGCAGGTTACCATAGCAACGGTGCTCTGATCACGTGATTTCCTATCAGTGCTGGTTACCGGTAGGACGCAGCGATTATCGGAATGAAAAGCGGCGGGAGACAGAGTGCAGGAAGCATTGCGGGGACCTGTAAGTGTTATGGCAATGTTTATTAACTGTATTTGTACATTTATAATGTGTTTTTATGTGTTTGTGTTTGCCTCCCATTGTTTTCAATGGAGTTCGAGAGGTTCGTCGAACCGAACTCGAACGGGGCCTCCGTTTGATGAACCGAACCGAACTCGAACCTTCAGAGGCTGGCTTATCTCTAGTTAGCATATGTGGGAGCACAAGGGCTCCTCATTGCCGTACCCCTGAGCTGGTGGTAGAACATGCCGCTAAATAGGAAAAAGTTATGCCTTAGGATAAAGTCAAGGAGTTCAATAACAAAACCATTGTGTGGAACAAGATGTGTACCACGAGTGCCCAAAAAGGAATCTACCGCCATTAGACCAGACTACTATAGAGCATTTCTACATCAATAGAAATCAAGATGGTTCCTGTCTCCAACACGAGTCCGTCGATCTTATTCAAAAGGTCGGTGGTATCCCTTACAAATGAAGGAAGAGCCGACACGAAAGGTCTTAAAATTTGGTCAACATACAGACTCACATTCTGGCAAAGAGCATCAACCCCAGAGACAATCGGTGTACCCTTTGGGGTGTGACCCCTTATGAATTTTAGGCAGGGCATAAAATGTGGCTATGACAGGATGTTTTGGCAGGAGGAAGTCATATTCGTTTTTGGAAAGGAGGCCTTCAGTAAGTGCTCTCTTGAGGATTTTCGTAAGTTGATCAAGATACTCAGTAGATGGATCCTTTCTTAGCACCTCATAGGTATTTTTATCAGAGATGATCACTTTACACATATGTACATAATCTGCATGGTTCATAACCACAACGTTACCCCCCTTATCTGATTGTTTGATGACAAGGGCATCATTACTATTCAAACCATCAAGAGCCGCTCTTTGAGCTGGCTATAAATTTGGTACTGTTGAATTACTACGAGGGTTGATACGACAAATATCATCAGTTACCAATTTCCAACAAATATCGATACTTCCCATGTCTGTACCAGGTGGCATCTTTGTGCTTTTGGGTTTAAGAAGAGTGGAAAAAGGGCCTTCACCAATGCGTCTCTGTCCCTCCTCTGCCAGTTGTTCGAATACCCTCAAGTTTACAAGATCATCCCTTGAGATGCCCAGTTGTGAACACCTCTCCTTATCATTTAGGTTAAAGAATCTCCACTTCAATTTTCTGCAAAAGAGATTTAGGTATTTTATCCACAGAAAGGGATCAAAATGAGAAGTAGGGACAAAAGAAAGGCTAGCACACAACACAGCTTTTTCATCATCCGAAAGAGTATGTGAGGATAAGTTAATAACAGCCCTCTCATCAGCTGTTCCAAGAAAGTCAGGATTATCACAATAGGTCTGACCTACTCCTAATGAGGAGCCTTTCTGTCCCTTGTGTATTGTAAAAAACGGTCCTGACTTTCAAAATAAGAGGAGGACGAGGCGGAAGATCCTCCACTCCCCTCCTCTCGAAAAGTGCTCCTGGTAACACGTCCTGTGCCAGAACCTCCTCTGTTGTGCCATTTATTTTGCCGACCCTTATTACATCCCCCAGATAAAAAGTTTATCTTATTAACTTTAGGACCTGTATCGCTATCAGAGAGATTAGATGAGGATAGATCAGTAGAGGCTGCAGGATCCTGTACCAAGGTAGGGTATGCTTGTTTCTTTTTAAATCCCATTGGAACCTTTTTTGTTTCCTTTCTTTCAAATTATTATTACATTTCTCCACTAGGTTTTTAAGGTTTTCTTCTTTATTAGTGATATCAGAAGAAGCCTTATGTTTTATTACTTCCTCAATAAGAGTTTTAAGTTTAGTTGTGGTTAGATCTAAGGTTGTCTTTTCTTCCTCCAAAAGAATTTGCATTGAACGTAAGGAGGAAGCTGTTAGTTCTTTTTCCCACTTTTCAATCAAAACTGGGGTACTTCACCTTGGTGCCGGGGCGATCTCGATCCTGGGGCCTTTAGGTACAATATTCTGCTTAATATAATTGTCCAGCGACTGAACCTCCCACCAGGATTTAATATGACCCTTATAGGCTCCCAGTAGGTCCGAAAAAAGTACCCGAAGGGGAGGATCAGTCGATGAAGCACCCTCAATTTCACTCTCCGAAAAGGCTTCACGTGCGTCCACAAGCCATTTACTAGTGTCCAGAGAACCAGATAAAAATCCAGCCATAGCATACAAGAAAAAAACAGCCCGCAGCCAAAATAAGAGGGAACAATAGTATAAAACAAAAAAAAATATGGCGAAACCCACGTCTTTTTTTTTTGGCAAAAAGCTTAAATAAAAAAAACAAAAAGGGCTTCCCTGGATTTTCCATTGCCAGTGAAGGTAACACCAAGCAGTGGGGGTTAGCAAGCAGTAGCTGCTTGAATTATCTTTAGCTAGCAATAGAAAATGCAACGGGAGCCCACAGATTTTTTTTTTAATTATTTTTTTAACTAACTGATAAAAAAAAATGGGCTTTCCTGTATTTTGATTGCCAGCCAAGGTAAAGCCAGGCAGATGGGAGTGGCAGCCCCTAGCCATCTACTTTACGTGAGCTGAGAATCCAAAATACCGCTATGCCAGTTTTTTAAATTATTCATTTACTTTTTATACAACTATACATTGTATATATATATATATATATATATATATATATATATATATATATATATATATACACACGCAGCTCTGGCAAAAATTAAGAGACCACTGCAAAATTTTCAATTTTTCAGATTTTTCTCTTTATATGTATATTTTTGAGTAAAATGTAAATTGTTCTTTTATTCTATAAACTACTGACAACATGTCTCCGAATTTCCAAGCAATAAATTTTGTATTTATTTTCTTAAAATACTAGTTTATAGAATAAAAGAGTAATTTACATTTTACTCAAAAAATATACCTATAAAGAAAAAAATGTCATATACAATGATATGGGCTTCCAAGGATTGGGGGGCAAAGGGGGACGTTTCAGACACCTTGTTATAAACTTTTGTCATAAATGGGGTAAATTGGTTTTTGAAAAGTTTGTAGAAAGCGGGTGAGAACCCATCTGGGCCCGGGCTTTTCCGATTTGGAGACTCCCCTATTGCTGTGGCCACCTCATCCTCTTCAAATACATTGTCCAGCCTTACAATGCTCTCAGTGTCTAGTTCCGGGAGGGATGTTTCCGTAACATACTTATCTATGCATTTTTGCAAATCCTCTGGAGCCATATCAGAGTATTTACCCCGTATATTATAGAGCTCAGCGTAGTATTCTTTAAAGATATTCAGTATTTTAGTAGGGTTATATGTATCAGAATACCCCTGGGACTTCAATTTGGGAATATATGGACCTTGGTCTCGTGGATGGAGGAGGCACGAGAGCGGGCGACCTCATTTATCCGAGTAGCTATACAGTACACGTTTAAATTGGGTTTTAAATTTAAGTAATTTGCAGTCTAACAAACTGCGTAAAGCATCTCTAGTTATAGAGAGCTTGTCTAAAACTTCTGGGGAGGGGTTAGATTTGTGAGTCGACTCAAGAGAAGAGATTTCCCAAAGAAGCTGACCGATTTCTAACGTTTTTTTCTTTTTTAATCTGCGACCCGTGCTTAATCAGGATTCCTCTGATAACGCACTTAAATGCCTCCCATTGAAGCGGTAAGGGTGTAGGGTCAGCTGCATGTGAGGACACAAAAAATTCCATAGACTCTCTTACCTCCGAGACGCACAAATCATCTCTGAGTAAGGAATTATTAAGTCGCCACGTCCACGCTCGATTTGGGTAGTCCGGGGGAGAGATATCCAAGAAAACCGGGGCATGTTCAGAGCAAACCACATTCCCTATAGTAGGCTTTGGGTGCCATGATAGGACTTTCTGACTAACCATGAAGCCAATTCGACTATACGTCTGGTGTGGGTTGGAGAAAAATGTATAGTCCTTGTCTTGGGGATGCATAATTCTCCAAACATCTATGAGATGAATGCTGTGCAACTCACGCTTCAGTGCAGTCAAACGTCTCCGAGGTATGGCACTCCTCCCTGTCGACACGTCTCTGAGTTTAATGAAAAATTGAAGTCGCCACCCAACAACACCTCCCCCTCTGCAAAATCTGACGGGACCTTCAGGAAAGAGCGACAAGCGTTAATTTGATTATTATTAGGGCCGTACCACCCCGCAATCGTGTATACCATTGAGCATATTTTGATTTTTAGCATCATGTATCTACCCTCCTCATTTATCTTAGAATCCAATACCGTATGTATCAGGTTTTTGTGGAGCGCTATTGAGAGTCCCTTAGATCTCGATTCCCTATTCATGCTGTGAAACCAGTGCGTATAGTATCTATCATGTACAGTTAGGTCCAGAAATATTTGGACAGTGACACAAGTTTTGTTATTTTAGCTGTTTACAAAAACATGTTCAGAAATACAATTATATATATAATATGGGCTGAAAGTGCACACTCCCAGCTGCAATATGAGAGTTTTCACATCCAAATCGGAGAAAGGGTTTAGGAATCATAGCTCTGTAATGCATAGCCTCCTCTTTTTCAAGGGACCAAAAGTAATTGGACAAGGGACTCTAAGGGCTGCAATTAACTCTGAAGGCGTCTCCCTCGTTAACCTGTAATCAATGAAGTAGTTAAAAGGTCTGGGGTTGATTACAGGTGTGTGGTTTTGCATTTGGAAGCTGTTGCTGTGACCAGACAACATGCGGTCTAAGAAACTCTCAATTGAGGTGAAGCAGAACATTCTGAGGCTGAAAAAAAAGAAAAAATCCATCAGAGAGATAGCAGACATGCTTGGAGTAGCAAAATCAACAGTCGGGTACATTCTGAGAAAAAAGGAATTGACTGGTGAGCTTGGGAACTCAAAAAGGCCTGGGCGTCCACGGATGACAACAGTGGTGGATGATCGCCGCATACTTTCTTTGGTGAAGAAGAACCCGTTCACAACATCAACTGAAGTCCAGAACACTCTCAGTGAAGTAGGTGTATCTGTCTCTAAGTCAAAAGTAAAGAGAAGACTCCATGAAAGTAAATACAAAGGGTTCACATCTAGATGCAAACCATTCATCAATTCCAAAAATAGACAGGCCACAGTTAAATTTGCTGAAAAACACCTCATGAAGCCAGCTCAGTTCTGGAAAAGTATTCTATGGACAGATGAGACAAAGATCAACCTGTACCAGAATGATGGGAAGAAAAAAGTTTGGAGAAGAAAGGGAATGGCACATGATCCAAGGCACACCACATCCTCTGTAAAACATGGTGGAGGCAACGTGATGGCATGGGCATGCATGGCTTTCAATGGCACTGGGTCACTTTTGTTTATTGATGACATAACAGCAGACAAGAGTAGCCGGATGAATTCTGAAGTGTACCGGGATATACTTTCAGCCCAGATTCAGCCAAATGCCGCAAAGTTGATCGGACGGCGCTTCATAGTACAGATGGACAATGACCCCAAGCATACAGCCAAAGCTACCCAGGAGTTCATGAGTGCAAAAAAGTGGAACATTCTGCAATGGCCAAGTCAATCACCAGATCTTAACCCAATTGAGCATGCATTTCACTTGCTCAAATCCAGACTTAAGACGGAAAGACCCACAAACAAGCAAGACCTGAAGGCTGCGGCTGTAAAGGCCTGGCAAAGCATTAAGAAGAAGGAAACCCAGTGTTTGGTGATGTCCATGGGTTCCAGACATAAGGCAGTGATTGCCTCCAAAGGATTCGCAACAAAATATTGAAACTAAAAATATTTTGTTTAGGTTTAGTTTATTTGTCCAATTACTTTTGACCTCCTAAAATGTGGAGTGTTTGTAAAGAAATGTGTACAATTCCTACAATTTCTATCAGATATTTTTGTTCAAACCTTCAAATTAAACGTTACAATCTGCACTTGAATTCTGTTGTAGAGATTTCATTTCAAATCCAATGTGGTGGCATGCAGAGCCCAACTCGCGAAAATTGTGTCACTGTCCAAATATTTCTGGACCTAACTGCATATCTGGCACATGTCTGACTTTAAAGTGTGTCTCCTGTAAAATTATGATCTGAGTTCTTTGTGCATCTCATACAGTATGTGCGACCTCTTCTGAGGGACATTAAAACTTTGAACATTCAATGAGCCAATTTTAAACCATAGCATTCTGACTCAATCCAACGCTTCTTTCAGGGAAAAACACTAGGGAAGTGGGGGTTCTACGTAGGGAAAGGGAGAAGAGAAGGAGTGGAGAAGGGGGCTAGGGAAAGCTAGAAAATATCAGAAAAGAAGAATAGAAAAATAGAAATAGGGACCTCAAGACGGTCTCCAACTATCTACTTCTCACCAATCGGTGAACTTAACCTACATCCGAAGGAGGGAGAAAAGGTGTTATAGTTAAACTATACTCCGGCCTGCAAGGTATAGTATCCTCAGTCAGGGATGGTCTTTCCAAGGGGGAGAGAATCTCCTCCCGAGCCGAAAACTTCAAATATTTTCATTACCATTGTAAAAAACTCTCCAACTATTACACTGCAATGCTAGTTAGATGCACCACCACCTGTTGCTATACCAAGTGATTGGAGCATCCAAAGCATGTGACTCACTCGCCGTATCTGGGACTTTTCCCATGTAAGTATCCAGAGATCGAAGGAAAAACCCCTTCGAAACCTCCAACCTCTATACATACAGTACAAACAAACTCAAATATAACAAAGTTACATAGTTACATAGTTACTTTGAAAAAAAGACCTAGGTCCATCTAGTTCAACCTTCCTCCACCAGTTCTACATTTGGTCACTAAGTCATTTATAACCAACAATGTTGTGTGTACTGAGGAAATCATCCAGCCCCTTTTTAAAAGCTGTTATAGTATCTGCCATTACTACCTCTTCTGGTAGGTCATTCTGCAGTCTGACTGCTCTAACTGTAAAGAACCCTTTCCTATTTAGCTGTCAGAATCGCTTTTCTTCCTCTCGCAGTGAGTGCCCCCTGGTCCTTAGTATTGTCTTTGGAAGAAATAAGTTATGTGTCAGTCCTTTATATTGACCACACATGTATTTATACAAATAAATGAGATCTCCTCTGAGATGTCATTTTTCTAAGCTAAACATATCTAACTTTTTCAACCTGTCATCATATGGGAGACCTTCCATTCCTTGTAGTAGTCTAGTTGCCTGCCTTTGAACTGACTCTAACTTCTGAATGTCCTTTTTAAAATGTGGAGTCCAAAACTGGATCCTATATTCCAGATGTGGCCTTACAAGTGATTTATAGAGGAGTAACAATACGTTGGGATCACGGGATCTAATCTCTCTTTTTATACACCCTAAAATCTTGTTTGCTTTAGCAGATGCTGCTTCACATTGAGTGCTGCTGCTCAGCTTATTTGTAATGAGAATACCCAAGTCCTTCTCCTGTTCTGTAGTCCCGAGTTTACTTCCATTTAATGTATACGCAGTTATAGGATTACTCCGTCCTAGGTGCATCACTTTACATTTATCAACATTAAATCTCATTTGCGATGTATCTGCCCATTCTGACATCTTATCCAGATCTTTTTGTAATATTGTACTATCAAGGTCAGTTTTTAATATCTTACATAGTTTGGTGTCATCAGCAAAGACTGACACTTTACTATCAATCCCATCCACAAGGTCATTAATAAAGAGATTAAAAAGAATTGGTCCTAGCACAGATCCCTGCGGCACCCCACTGCTGACTATAGCCCATTTAGAGTATGTACCATTTATGACTACTCTTTGTTTCCTATCTTTTAGCCAATTCCTTACCCAGTTGCATATAGTTTCCCCTAGTCCTTGCTTCTGTAGCTTTAGTATAAGGCTATTATGTGGTACAGTATCAAATGCCTTTGCAAAGTCCAAATAAATCACATCAGCTGCATTACCAATATCTAGGTTTGCACTTACCCCCTCATAGAACCCCAACAGGTTGGTTAGACATGACTTATCTTTCATGAATCCATGCTGTTTGTCAGTTATTATATTATTTTCTCTGATATATATTTGCATGTCATCCCTTAAAATGCCCTCAAAAACTTTGCATACTACTGATGTCAGGCTTATTGGACGATAGTTGCCTGGATCTACCCTCTTACCTTTCTTAAATTTCAGTACCGCAGCAGCAATCCTCCAATCCTGAGGCACCAATCCTGTTACAAGCGAGTCTAAAAAGATGAGATACAGCGGTTTGTCAATTACGGAGCTCAATTACTTCAATATTCATGGATAAATGCCATCTGGCCCTGGGGATTTGTCAATGTTTAATTTACTCAGACGTAGGCATACTTCATCTTGTGTTAAATTAATTATATCGGGTGGTGAAGTTTGATTTTTCACTTGTTGAACTTGTTGTTGAACTGGTACAGTCAGTTCCTTGGTGAACACAGATGAGAAATGCCTGTTTAATATCTCAGTCTTATGTTTGTCCTCTATAACTAACATGTAATCGGTCAAAGCGGCCCAAAGGATATTAGAAACTACCCCTCAATTTGTAAGTGCTCAAATCTGAGCTATGTTAGGCCGCTTGTAATCGGTAACCACAGAATGGCATTGCAACTCATACCACCCTTAAATTCGTGACCAACGGGTTAACATCCGGAACATTACTACGCATTTTATTCCCTTCTCCGCCTTCTTCGTGGCTCCCTCTGTCATTGTGGTTGCGGACGGTGAGGACCTTCTTCTGGCATCCCTGTGGGCAGCGTGGGCCACCCTGTAATCTGGACCTGGGGAAGATTCCGGGCTTCCGTGAATTCCCAAAGACCTCTTGGGTGGCTAAGGACGTGCAGCCGCCCTTCCGCATGCACTCGCAACCGAAAGGGAAATCCCCACGTATAGGGGATGTTGTGCTGCCTCAGGATGTCCAGCAGTGGGTTTAAGGCCTTCCTTTTCTGCAATGTCCATCTAGATAAGTCTGGAAGGATTTGGAGATGTGCTCCCTGAAACTGAATGTTTCCCGCTGCTCGAGCCTGTGACATTATAGAATCTTTGATTTAGTATTTGTGGACTCGGCATATAGCATCACGTGTGAAAGCTGGGTCTGGAGATTTTGGGCCCAGAGTTCTATGAGCGCGGTCCAACTCTAAGTGGGTGTCCACGGAGGACCCAAACAGGGAGCTAAATATTTCTTGGAGTGTTCTGTGAAGCTCACTAGGGAGTACTGATTCTGGAAGTCCTCTGACTCTTATGTTATTTCTTCTACCCCTGTTTTCAGCGTCATCAACCATATCAGGAAGATAGTGTAGTTGAAATGAATGGGCTCTTAGATCTTCCTTTTGTGATTCAATTTTAGAAGATAATGCCACTGGAAGCCTCCCCAGTTGTCACTCTTTCTCCCAAATGTTGGACCTCATTCCTCAGTACTGCCAGTTCTGCTTTATAGGAGTTTTCTAGTCGTGCAACATATAACTCCATATCTTGTTTAGTTGAGATGTTCAGAAGATATGTATTAAGAGTTTGGAGATCCAGAGCTAATGCTTCTCTCAACTGTGGTGTCATGGGGTTATCATATCTCAAGGGACCTGTTTGGGATTGGAATTCATTCACAGTTCCAGAGGTTAATGTGGAACTTTAGCTTTTTCTTATGTCTGAATCCTGCAACACTGTGGAGGGGTTCTCTGGGTGACCTGCAGTGGGGGATGGTTTGCGACTGTGCTTTATAGGGCTATGGAGATCGTCATCTTCCCTCATTCTTCCTCCTCCACCGGCTGTCTGGTGGAAAGTGGACACCATCCCCCCTGCCTGCTTTTGGTCACTTCTTCTGTGTCTGAGCTCCAGGATTCCCCTATGTAAGTATAATAGAATGCCTGGCTCACTGAGAAAATGAAGTTTAAGGTGCTCGGAAAATATAAGTCCAGTAAATGTAGAGAATCCGGCACACTAAATAAAGTAAATTCCAAAGATGCTGTTTCGTTTGAATATATTTTATTTTATCGTTCTTGTGGGGATGCACAAGAACGATAAAATAAAATATATTCAAACGAAACAGCATCTTTGGAATTTACTTTATTTAGTGTGCCGGATTCTCTACATTTACTCCCCTATGTAAGTAGCCGCTCACCTCTATCCACCTCGCCTCCCTGTGTATCAGATGTACCCCCTCCTCTATCGCTGATGTTGCTGGCGATTCCTGCTCCTTCCCTCCAGCGCCATCTTGCTGCCACATGGTATCGGACTTACCGCCCGCCGGGCTTCTCCGTTCTGCTGCATCTGCACCGCTCCATGACTGTGAAGCACCGGACTTCAGCTCTGCTGGCTGACTGAACCCTGAATACTGTAATGGTCTC
Organism: Anomaloglossus baeobatrachus; assembly: GCF_048569485.1. Classification (NCBI taxonomy): domain Eukaryota; kingdom Metazoa; phylum Chordata; class Amphibia; order Anura; family Aromobatidae; genus Anomaloglossus; species Anomaloglossus baeobatrachus. Next base: position 326,538,937 of record NC_134354.1, read on the forward strand.
AGCGTTAGCATTGTTGAGGCTGCAGCTTCTTCCCACCTTTCCATGGCACTCTGGCTGGGACTTTGTAAAAACTACACAATTCCTATGGATATTGGCGTGGAGGGAACGGAGGGTGTAGCCTTGGATCCCTTCTTCTTCTTAGCTCCCATTTAGGTATCTGTTTTGTGGCACTGTGTGAGTCTGATTTTCCCAACTCGGGCAGGAGCGACTTGAAGGCACCTCTTTACTCCTCCATGGCCAGACCACGTCCCCACAATATGGGGACGTGGCTAGTGGGAGCAATGCCTAGTAGAAGGTATAGGCGGTTTCCTTGACTGGAGACTGCCCTTCCCGTGGTTGTTCCTTCCCGGTGAAAGACCTGGCTAGTTTCCTGCCAGCGTTGAGAAACATGTGATGGTGTCTCCACGGCATTGCTCTCACTAGCCAGTTTCCTTCTCCACACTGATGAGGGGCAAATACCCCGAAACAGCTGTCTGTGGATGGATACCATGTTTTGGTATAGGCGGTTTCCTTGAATGGAGACTGCCCTTCCCGTGGTTGTTCCTTCCCGGTGAAAGACCTGGCTAGTTTCCTGCCAGCGTTGAGAAACATGTGATGGTGTCTCTGCGGCATTCTTGTTTGTCATAATTTCCCAGGGGGCCTTGTTCTAGTGTCACTGCGTTCAGAAACACATGATGGTGTCTCCGCGGTGTTGGATGTTGATCTCCCCGAAGTTAACCATCTTAACCTATGTAGTCTTCTACTAGGCGTTGCTCCCACTAGCCTGTTACTTACTCAACACTGATGAGGGGCAAATACCCCGAAACAGATGTCTGTGGATGGATACCATGTTTTGGTATAGGCGGTTTCCTTGACTGGAGACTGCCCTTCCCGTGGTTGTTCCTTCCCGGTGAAGAGTAAGAAGCAGGCGGACAGTGAGGGTATGACTGTACTTGCGTCTCGCATTGCATCACCCCAGAAAGCCTGACACGCTCAGGACAGGAGCACATCAGCTGCATGGAAACACATGCAGATTACCCGCTCCTGTCGGGAGAGTGTGCGCTGTGATGTGATGCGACACTCGCACAGTGACAATCAAAGTTGTTACCAGGACCTTTGATGACATCATAGTCATGTGACCAGTCTGTAGTCAATGAGGTAGTACAACATTCACACCTGACTGATGACATGGCTATGATGTCATTAAAGGTCCTTTTAGTCAGAGGTGATTACTGGGGGCACAGCAATGATCGGACGGACGCAGAAGTAGAAGCACCGGGAGACACAGTCTGCGTCGCGGGACCTGTAAGTATATTATCATAATATTTTTTAATAATGCGAAAGCCAATATTTTGATCATAGAGGGGCCAACTCTCACCCCCTGAAACTCAGGCATATTTTGTAGTGTTCGTAATAGTGGGTCTAGTGCCAGCTTGAATAATAGTGGTGAAAGTGGACAACCCCACTGAATATTGAAAAACTGAGAGGGCGCATTACTTATGGCTAGATTGGATCTTTGGTCTTTCAATATCATTTTAAATGCCTCGCCAAACCAGGAACTGAATTTATGTGTCCTAAGAAGGCCATGCAGGTAGCTCCATGAGACCCTATCGAAGGCCTTGTCCGCATCTAATCCTACTATAATGTTCCTGGTGCAGCGGTGCAACCTACTGTATAAAATAGCCCCTATTGCCGTCCTAATATTGTAGGTGATCAACTTTCCATGAATGAACCCAGTTTGGCAGGGTAATATTAAGTCAGGAATTATTTTTTGTAGTCTATTTGCTAGGATTTTAGGGAAGATTTTGAAGTCCGAATTAAGTAATGATATTGGCCTATACCCTTCAACTTGTAAAGTTCTTTACCCGGGTTTGGCAAGACTATGATGCTCACTTCATTAAATCCCTCTGGGAGCTTTTTACCCATAACTATATCATTAAACACTGCGCATAGGTGTGGCCCTAGAGAGGGTCCTAACAGCTTATAGTACTCATTGCTGAACCCATCAGGTCCCAGGGCTTTAGCAACTTTGAGATAGTTTGTATAATCTCCGCTGTACTAAGGGGTGCGTCTAATATGTCTTTCTGTTCTTCAGAAAGGGATTGGGCCACATCAGAATGAATAAAGCTAGACTTTTCATTAGTATCTCCAGTGTCAGCTGAATAAAGTGAACTGAAAAAGGCCCTAAACTCCTCTGTTATTTCCTCGTCTATTGTTGAAATTGTCCCATCCCTTTTTTTTTATCTTTTGGATTCTAGTGGCCTGTTTAAATGGTTTTGTCATCAAGGCTAGTAGTCTCCTGGCTTATTCCCCCACTTAAAATATTTGTGCTTCTGGTAATCTAGGTTGTTAAGTGCTGGTTCGTGAGCCAGCGTGTCTGCTGCCTCTTTGGCTTCTAAGAATGTTTGCTTTGCTACAGGTGTATTATAAAGTTAAAACATCTTATATGTCTGGGTTAAATTTTTCTGTGCTTCCAAAGTACGTTCCATTCGCTTTTTCTTCCTATGGCTAACATATGCAAGTATCTAGTATCTATAGATGAGCGTCCTCACAATGTTCCTGGTTGTCATTTTTGTATGTGTCCCAAAAAGTCTGTAAGGAAACCTTAAAATCCTCTGACTGATAAAGGTACGATGGGAATCTCCAGCGCCGTTCCCTTATGATCATCCCTCCCAACCTCGATTTGAATGTGACCAGTGCGTGGTCAGATAGGTATATGTCTAGGATGCTCGAGGACGTAAGTGAGAGTAACAATGATGAGCCCACCAGCCAGTAATCTAATCTCGTGCGGGAATTATAATCATGGGAGTAATGTCAATAATCTTTGTCAATCAGATGCTGTAAGCGCCAAACGTCAATTAGCCCCAGGTGGTCCATTAATAATTGAATACATCCTTGATGTGTTGCCGAATGTGGTTTGTGTGGGTTTGATCTATCCAGAACTGTATCGTGTGCCTCGTTGATGTCACCTCTCACTATTGGATTAGAAGATTTCCATCCTACTATAGTTTCTAGGAGCCCAGAGTCAAATCTGGTGTCAGGAGTGATGGGTGTGTAAATGTTGGCAAAGCAAAATACCGTACCTTCAATATTTATTTGGACCAAGAGGACTCTCCCCATAGGGTCCTCTATCACATCTAGTACCTCACGATTGATGTTCTTATTGATGAAAATGGCGACCCCTCTCTGTTTCTTAGTGAAATATGCTTCAGCGCACATGGTGTACCGCCTACCAAGGAGAGAAGGGTGTTTGCCTTTTATGCAATGTGTTTCCTGCAAAAATACGATGTGAAAATTTGAGCGGTGCAGATAATTAAGTACTTTTTTCCTTTTAACCGGTTTAACCGTTCATCTTCCAAGAACACCATGACAGTTCCTGCAGCGCGGACACCCCCAAGATTGTCTGGTTAGCCATTACCCTATACCTGACCGAGGAAAAATTAAGCAAAGTCTGACCTTGCCTCATTTGGGGTCCCCCGCTCATCCCAGCAAGTGAGCAGGATTCCCCCCCAAGTGGCACACTTGGAGATACACACACAGAGGTCCCCCTATCCCCCCTAACAAAACCCCATTAAACACCCCAGTAACAATTTCAAGTCTTCCTGCCTTCAGTGTGGGCATGCCTAGGAACAACAATAAAAACCCAAACATTACGTCGAACAGGTCACAATAATGGTGTCACCATTTTAAATGTCTCTTATGGATGGTGAAGGTGGTGCTCCTGCGTTTAAGTGACACAGGGCCTTCTCTGGCTCCCCAAACACCCAATTCTTCCCCTCCATTGTGAAGTTAAGGGTCGCCAGGTATTGTAGGCTAAAGCAGATATCTCTTTCCACAAGCATTTGACATGCTGGGCTAAATGCTTTGCGTTTTGCTGCCACAGTCACGGAGTAATCCTGGAAAATTAGAAGTTTAGTGTTGTTGTGTGATAGGGCCTGCTCCCTTCAGAAAGTTGCCAGAATTTTGAGTTTGTCTTGAAAGTCCAACACTCTGAAAATGACCTGACGAGGTCTGGAGTCTCCATCCTTACGAGAGGGACCTATTCTATGAGCTCTTTCAATGGCAATTATCCCTGATGGTGTTTTCACTTTTAGGGCCTTAGGTAGCCATTCTGCAGTAAATTTTAATAAGACCCTTGGTTGGACCGACTCAGGGAGCCCTACCAGTCTGAGGTTGTTTCACCTCAACCTGTAGTCCAGATCATCCATTTTTTCCAATAGGGAGGCTACATCCTTCTCCTTGGCTTTCAGCTTCCCGGCAAGGTCCTGTAAGGGTAAGTTCACACACTGCGTTTTTTTGATGCTGCGTTTTTTGCTGCAAAAAATGCACAAAAACGCACCCGCGACAAAAAAAGCGTCAAAAATGCATGCGTTTTTACAGCATTTTGGTGCATTTATGACTGCGTTTTTGTTCACTGCGTTTTTATGCTTTTTTTCAGGGAACAATGCCAATAAAGATTGGTGAAGAAAAAAAAAGGTCTGATGTCATTTCCTTCTTCAATATGTTCTTCATTCTCCACTAGTGTATGCAGGAGAACAGACAGCTGCAGAACTACAAGGCTAAGCATACTCCATCCACTAGTGTATGCAGGAGAGCAGACAGCAGCTGCAGAAGTACAAGGCTCAGCATCCTCCATCCAGGACTGTATGCTGGAGGGAGAGACAGGGGGAGCAGAACTACAAGGCTCACCACACTCCATCCACTAGTGTATGCAGGAGAGCAAACAGCAGCTGCAGAACTACAAGGCTCAGCATCCTCCATCCAGGACTGTATGGAGAAGTTTTTTGCCAAAAAAAATGACGTGGGCTTCTCCATATTTTTGTATGCTAGCCAGGTTCAGCAGGCACGTATGGGCTGCCCCCATCCCCCGGCTGCCTATTTGTACCCAGCTGGGAACCAAAACTATAGGGAAGTCCTTTTTTTTTTAAATTATTTCACGAATTTCATGAAATAATGAAAAATAAAAAGGAAGTGGGCTTCGCCTAATTTTTGTATCCAGCCAGGTACAACTAGGCAGCTGGGGATTGGAATCTGCAGCGCAGGGTGCTCAAATTTTCTGGGCACCCCTGCTGTGAATTGCAGTCCGCAGCCGCCCCAGAAAATGGCGCTATCATAGAAGTGCCATCTTCTGGCGCTGTATCCAACTCTTCCAGCTGCCCTGATGCCGGGTGGCTCGCTGGGAAATAATGGGGTTAGGGCTAGCTGTGTATTATCAGCTGACCCTAAGCCCGAAATTCATGGTGTCATGCCAATATTAGACATGGCCACCATGAATTTCTAGTAAAGATAAAAAAAAAACCACACGACACAGAAAAATATTTTTATTAGAAATAAGACACAACACAATTAGTGACTCCATCTCTTGAAATAAAGAACCCTCCTCTGCAGTAATCCTGGGTCAAGGGTCCCGCGCAGTCCAATCCAGATCCAAGATCATCTGATTGGTTTGCTGGAAGGCAAAGCGATCAGATGATGTGTCAGGTCCAAGGATGTGAATTACATCACACATCAGCTGATTGTATAAATGGCTTTTATACAATCAGCTGATGCATCAGTGCAAAAAAACAAAAAAAAACAAACAACACACGTCTGTGCTGACGTCCGTCTGATTGCTGCAGGACCCGGTGGTAGTCAGCTGACGCGGTCTCCTGATGGTATCAGCTGATAGTTTAAGCTGGCCGGGCGGTAAAAAGCCAGCCTCACCGCTGGACTTATACTGTCAGCTGATGCCGTCAGGTGACTGCATCAGCTGATCAGCGGCAGGTCCTGCAGCTATCGGACGTGTCCCGGGAGTCGGCACACAGCCGGAGCAAGGGTGCGCGGTTCTGGGAAGAGGAGGTGGGAACAGACATGGGAGTCTGCAGACAGGTGAGTATGAGATTTTTTTGTTTACTGTTCACTTTTGATTTCGCAGCTGCTTCCATCTCCCGTCCGGACATGGCACAGGACAGGAGCGGACATGGTGTCGGATGGGAGGTGGAAGCAGTAGTGGCGGTGGCGGGAGGATTCACGCTTCTGTGTTTACCAACAGAAGGAATACTCTTCTAGTACATGTCACTGTACTACCCACCCCTTGCGTTTATAGCTGCGTTTTTAGTCATAGAAACGCACTAAAAGGCAGCTATATTTGCAATTTGCGTTTTTCATTGCATTTTAAACATCTCATTGAACTCAATGGGTGGAAAATGCAGTGAAAAACACAAAAATACTTGACATGCTGCGTTTTTGTGGGCACCCAAAAAACGCAGCTAAAAAAAATGCTGTGTGCAGACAGCAAAAATGAAAACTCAGACTTTGCTGGTGAAGCAAAGTCATGCAGTTTTCAAAACAAAAACGCACCCGAAAAACGCGCAAAAACGCAGCGAAAAACGCACTGTGCGCACATAGCCTAATGTGTCCTCCAGATCCGAGATCCTCTGTTCCACCTCCGTCAGCCTGGTTCCCTGCGTGTTAACCTGGGTTAGAATAAGGTCCAGAGAGGATTGGAATGCTGCCAGCCTTCCATCGATGACCGGCATTAGAAAGTCCATTATAGCTTTGGCTGTGGTTTGGGGGTCAGATGCAGTTATGTTGGCCTCCATAGTTGCCTTTGTGACGCCCTGGCAAAACCAGGTAGTCACAAATAGGCCCCCGCATAACACCTTCCCTCACTAGGAAACACACAGCCAACCAGAAACCCTAGTCACCCCCCCTTAGGGAAAGATAGACACACCAGTGGGCATGACCAGGCGATTGGGACACGCCCACCTAGGGGTCCAGACAGCCCGGGGCGGGAAAACAAGCAGAAAGTGTTTAGAGTTCAGTCTGGAGAGGAGTGTGGGCTGCACAGGAAAGTTCAAGTTGAACGGTACCAGGGTAGAGGCCGGGTGTCACTGGCTAGGAGACAGACGGTGGTCTCCGTCAGCAGGAGACGGGAACACGCCTTGGCAGAACCGAGATGGACCGGGACAGGGTTGTAGCCTGCCGGTACTGACACGGGGAACCGACCAGGAAACCGTAGCACAAAGGGGGCTACTCGGACCCTGAAGCCAGAACCGGAAACAAGCGGACTGGTTAATTAACCGATTGAGGCCAGGACTAGAGGTTCTGTCCAACCGAAAGTCCCTCATAGAAGAAAACAGCTCACCGATAGGGATAAGAGGTCACCGCCAGGGCCCATAGATCCCACGGGCCAGCGTCTGCGGGCACGGCTCCTTAGGCCACATCCAGCCGGGAGCGGACTCCTGAGTTTCACGCTAGGAAGTCCACCTTACACAAAACAGTGCAGAGAAAAGGATAGAGACTACCAGCCGGGTGGGGGACCCGAAGGCAACCAGCCGTGGCACCGGCCACCATCACCTTAGTTTACCAGAGACTTGTGTGGTTTATTAACTGAGTACACAAACACGCCCTGCGGTCGCTATCCCCTGCACAGAGACACCGGGTCCCGGGGCCACCATCCCTACCCACGGAGGGGTTAACAACTGGCTGCACAACATCTCCCCCAGGTGCCCTACAGCAGCAGCGGTGGTGTCCCACTTCACCACACACCGTGGGTGGCGTCACAAACTTACTACGGCCTAGCCCGTACACCTACGTCCCCCCCCATTTATTCGGCGTGTCCGTGAGACCCCCGGGTACGGAGACCCTCGAGTAGACCCTCGGTCACGGTTCGACTCGAGCTCGGTTCGCCGAACCCAGGTCTGGTTCACGTTCGGTTCGGCGAAGCGGTTCGGCGAACCGCTCGAACCACATAGGAAACAATGGGAGGCAATCACAAACACATAAAAACACCTAGAAAACACCCTCACAGGTGTCCAAAAGGTGACAAACAACTCACAACACAACACAAACACATGGGAAAGTGACAAGGACATATACTCATGAGAAAACAAAAGAGCTGGACAAGGAAAAAGAGGATAAAAATTAAACAAGGGAGCGCATGTGAAGGTTCTGGGAGATAGCGGTGAAGAGAAGAAAAGGAATCTGCTCACCTGATGTGGTTGTGCAGCCCTCGCAGAACCACGGTATAAGGCAGGAGTGTGGTGTCAGAGCTCTTCTAACCTGTTAGCCCAGGATGTCCATCCAGGGAAGCAGATTCCTGAAGAGCTGGTCACATGACAGATCACTGGACGTCTCTGGTAATCTGACCTCCGAATCAAGCAGCTCTTGCCGTGAACCCACAGGGGGGAAGATCAGCAGTAAAGTGTAGAAGCACGGTCTGATAGAGCGCTAAGGAGGCCACAGTATTAGATTAACTTTTTTAGAATTTATTGTTTTCTATCAGCCACAACGCGTTTCGATATACACAATATCTTCATCAGGTGGATATAAGAAACGGAATGTGGAGAGTACTATTTAAAGGGACAGGTGCGATTCCATTGGTCAGCACCAAATTAATTGAAATGTTAACCTTTAATGTATCACAACCAACCCTTCAACAATAATATAAAAGCTAATAAAAGATATTTAAAAAGGATTTTTCAAAAAGACTCTTTGCCATAAAATTCATGTGATAATATAATCATATAAATCATATATTAACTCCTAAAACTTAATACATAAAATCATGAGAACTTTTCAAAAAAAATGATCTGAGTATGCCTGCACTACTAACATGTAATAATATTGTTATATTGTATGTCAGTGTGGGTAGATCAAGAATTTAATTTTATGAATTAGGGAATGGATATTCTTATTTTTAAAATTGCGTTAAATGTCTATTTAATCTCAACCACTGGGTGCATATGCCAGCACAATAGGTGTTGTGAATCACTTTTCCAGCACAATAGGTGCTGTGAACTGCTTTTCCAGCACAATAGGTGCTGTGAACTGCTTTTCCAGAACTGACAGAAATAGCTATTGAATCTCAAAACTGGGTGCATATCCAGCACAATAGGTGCTGTGAATCATTTTTCCAGAATCCGAGCAGTGGAATCATACATGTGCCAGCACAATGAAGGTTCCGATTGCATTATTAAATGTCTATTGAATCTCAACCACTGGGTGCATATGCCAGCACAATAGGTGCTGTGAATCACTTTTCCAGCACAATAGGTGCTGTGAACCGCTTTTCCAGATCTAACAGAAATGTCTATTAAATCTCAACCACTGGGTGCATATGCCAGCACAATAGGTGCTGTGAATAATTTTTCCAGCACAAAAGGGGCTGTGAATCACTTTTACAGAATCCGAACACTAGAATCATGCATATGCCAGCACAATAAAGGTTCTGATTCAATTGTTAAATGCTTATTGAGTCTCAACCCCTGGGTGCATATGCCAGCACAATGGGTGCTGTGAATCACTTTTCCAGCACAGTGGGTGCTGTGAACCACTTTTCCAGAATTGACAGAAATATCTATTGATCCTCAACCACTGGGTGCATATGTCAGCACAATGGGTGCTGTGAATCATTTTTACAGCACAATAGGTGCTGTGAATCCCTTTTTTTTTTTATTTTTTCCAAACCCGAGCAACAGAATTCATTAAATCAATTCAATGTTTGGCTACATTCTCAATAGTCATATTAAGACCCTCAGGGTGTAAGGTACCCAATCTGAATATCCAGTAACTCTCTCTTTTAATAAGTCTCTCGAACCGATCGGATCCGGAGTTATCTATGTGATCAATAATTAATAATCTCAATTGTTTGGGATCCTTCTGATGTGCAATTTGAAAATGTCGAGATAGACTGTGTTGTTGGAAGCCGTTTTTGATATTGGACCTATGTTTATTCAACCTGGCGTGCATCGTTTGTACTGTACGGCCCACATACTGTAGACCGCACGTGCACTCAAGCAGGTAAATAACATAGGTGCTCTGACAGTCTAGGTGAAATTGAATGGGGAAAAGAGCATTTGTGGTCCGGGATATAAAGCAAGTGATCTTATCCCCTATAACCTCACAGCATTTACACCTAGAGGTGTTGCAGCGATAGTTTCCATTGTTACTGGAAACAATGGTGGTTTTAGAAGAATCTTTAAGATTAGGATTACTTGGCGCTACTAGATTCTTCAAGTTTATATTCCTCCGGTAGATGATGGAGGGTTTAGGGGGGATCTGATCTCGAAGTAGTGGGTCACCCTGTAATATAAACCAGTATTTCTCTAGAAGTTTGTGAATTTGGATCCTGGATTTGCAAAAAGTGGTTACTAAACTCCATTTTCGTGGATTCAATTTATCTTCACTCTTTGTAATACTATGCTGTTTCTCTTGGATCTTTCGGATACAAAGGTCCTGAGTGAGTTGCTTAGTCTTACTAAAGGCATCCTCCAGAAGTTTAGATGGATAGCCTTTTTGTCTGAACCTTTTTCTCAGGAGATTGCATTCCTGCAGGAAATCACCATCACTGGTGCAGTTTTTTCTGACCCTCCAGTATTGCCCGTATGGAATATTGGTTATCCAACTAGGGAGGTGTCCACTGTCGAACCTCAAGTAGCTGTTGACATCTACTTGTTTGAAATGTGTCGAGGTGGACACCCCCCCATTTTCATCTAACCTCACCATCAGGTCCAAGAACTGGAGGGCACTGGAAGAAACCGCAGCGGTAAAGGTGAGACCCCAGGAATTGACATTGAGTTGAGAAATGAAGTGATTGGCTTGTAATAGAGATCCCCTCCAAATGAGGAGCAGGTCATCTATGAAGCGCCGGTAATAAACCAAATGACCCTCTGTCAGAGGGGACTGTGCGATGTGGGACGATTCAAACACCCCCATGAACAGATTAGCGTAACTAGGGGCGAATCTCGTCCCCATCGCACAGCCCCTCCTCTGCCTGTGGATATTGGTCTCAAAGGTGAAAATATTATTAGATAAAATGAAATCAATTGCCGTTAAAAGAAAAGTTTTCTGCTCAACCTGCATCAAGGGATCGTTATCAAGGTGTTGTTTGACAGCGGCAATGCCTAAACTGTGTTCGATATTGCTATAAAGTGGTGATACATCCATCGTGATAATTAGACAATTTTTAAAGGGTGCCAGATTTTTTAACTCATTGATGACTTGAGAGGAATCTTTTAAATAGGAGGGTAATTCTAAAACATATTTTTGCAAGAACAGATCAACATAATGGGAAAGGTTGCATGTTATGGATTCTCTTCCAGATATAATGGGGCGACCAGGGGGATTTGTGGGGTGTTTGTGAATTTTTGGGAGAAAATAAAAATAGGGGGTTTTGTACCTTACAATGTCGAGAAATTTAATCTCTCTTTTGTCTAGAATGTTCTTCTCTTGAGCGGATTTAATCATCTTTTTGTAATCTAAGAATACCGTGATGGAGGGATCTGATTCTAATTTTTCATAGTAAAGCTGGTCATTTAATAACTGGTTCCCTTCCTGAATATACCATGTTCTGTCCATGAGGACTACTCCCCCCCTTTGTCCGCGTTTTTTATGATCAGCTTTTTGTTGTTTTGTAAAGATGTTATGGCGTTCCGTTCTTCCCTACTTAAATTATCCTTTTTAATTTCATTTGGTGTCAGGGTCCGAACATCTTTCAGAATTAGTTGTTGTAAGGTTTCTAGATGAGGACCTTTATGGTGTATTGGGTAAAAATTATTAGTTCCAGTCCTGACCGGAACATGTAAAAAAACATCTTTAGTGTGATTGGAAGAATTGATATTGGAATTACCAGGGGTGGGATTGCCCTGGTTATTCCTTTCTTGGATGATGAAGTGCCTCTGTATGGTAAGTTTTCGGAAAAATTCATTTAGATCAAGATAAAGTGGTAAGGATTTTACATCAGAATTTGGGCAGAAAGAGAGACCGCGGCTGAGTAATGCAATCTCATTGGTGGAGAGATCATACCTTGAGAGATTGAAAATCCCACAGTTTTAGTTGTTTGAGTTAGGGTCTCTTTTCCTGTGGTAATCCTTTGAGATCTGATTGATTTTGTCGTTTTCCCACTGCCTCTACAGCCTCTTGTTCCCTTTTTCTTTTTGGGTGTCGGCCGGGGGCCACTTGAAAAAAATGAGTGATTTTTATATTTCCATCTTTATTTACAGTGTTAGTAGTATTCACTGGAGTTGGTTCATTTCTTTTGGATAAATTACCAGTTATTTGAGCTGCTGGGAGGGACTCACTGGAAGTACTTGGAGTTGTCTCAGTACAGATTGGGGGATTTATGAAATGGTTATTGGTTATGGATATTTGGCCAGTGGGCTCCAAAGTGGGCACAGGAGGGGCAGGGCTAATAGGGTCAGTGGGTCCCTGTGAATCCTCTACACTGTGTGTGGTAAGTAGAGACCAGTTGAGCATATCATCAGTGGTGGAGGGGATGTCTGTTTTACTTGTTAAAAATTGTGGATTCAATTTGGTTAAACCATTGTCAGATGGAAAATAATTGTGTTGTATTTCTAAACCTGAATTTGGAATATCAAATATAGAGGTCTCTATACTGGAACAATCTTTAACAATGTTTCCTGTATGAGTATTATCTATACTTTGTTTTGGTTTTATATTTAATTTATTCCTATGTTTCATATAAATCTCCTTGGATATTGCATCCTTCAAGGAGTTTAATGAATGGTTTACATCAGATGCTATTACAATTTGGGAAGAATTCCCATTCCCCTCACTTGTTTGGGTAGAACTTAGGTTTGTGTTGCTGGTGTTTGGGGCATTAGTATCCATAGGTTCAGTGGGTAAGATGTTATCTCTTCAGTCACGCATATATTTAGCTGCTTTTCTTTTTACTAAATCCTGTTCAAATTTTTCCAGTTTGAGTTTAAGGCTCAAATTATGTTCTTTATATTCAAAGGTTTGTGCGTACGTTTCCAATTTTAGACTGAGGTTATCAGCCTCAGTTATTGCTAGGCCAGCTAAGGATTGTCTTTTCTTAATTAAATATCGCATGAATCCAAATGAACATTCCAGGAAATATTCATCCCACATTTTTGTAAATGCAAGATCTTGCGGATAAGGGGATTTTTGGGATAACTGCAGGCCCTTCGGGACCAATTTATCAAGTAAGTACCTTTCTAGGAACATGGTGTCAAGGTGATTGGTAATTTCTGATTTTATCTTGGTTTCCAGGGTTGAAAATAATTTAAGCATGATCTTCCTATTTGTATCATCTAATAATTCTGGGGTAAGTTGGGAATGATTATTAGAGTTTTTTTGACCCAGTGCTCTCTAAGGGTTAACCGGTTAATCCTAATAAAGTCCATTCCTAGCAAGGGTTAACTTCAGTGTGTCAATGATGTAAATGATTCCTTTAGAAAACAAACCTCAGGTCTCAGGCCCATGCACTGAGATTAGCTGTCAAATAAACATAAGAGTCCTGTTAACAATATGTTAAACTAAGGATACCTTCACACTTAGCGATGCAGCAGCGATCCGACCAGCGATCTGACCTGGTCAGGATCGCTGCTGCATCGCTACATGGTCGCTGGTGAGCTGTCAAACAGGCAGATCTCACCAGCGACCAGTGAACAGTCCCCAGCCAGCAGCGACGTGCAAGCGACGCTGCGCTTGCACGGAGCTGCCGTCTGGAAGCTGCGGAGACTGGTAACTAAGGTAAACATCGGGTATGGTTACCCGATGTTTACATTAGTTACCAGCGCACAGCTGTGTGTGCAGGGAGCAGGGAGCCGCGCACACTGAGCGCTGGCTCCTTGCTCTCCTACCATAGCTACAGTACACATCGGGTTAATTAACCCGATGTGTAATGCAGCTACATGTTCAGAGAGCAGGGAGCCGCGCACACTGCTTAGCGCTGGCTCCTTGCTCTCCTAGCTGCTGTACACATCGGGTTAATTAACCCGATGTGTACAGCAGCTACATGTGCAGAGAGCCGGAGCCGGCAGCACAGGCAGCGTGAGAGCTGCAGAGGCTCGTAACTAAGGTAAATATCGGGTAACCAAGGTGGTTACCCGATGTTTATCTTGGATACAGCTTACCTCAGCTGTCAGATGCCGGCTCCTGCTCCCTGCTCGCTTCATTTGTCGCTCTCTCGCTGTCACACACAGCGATCTGTGTGTCACAGCGGGAGAGCGGCTTTGAAGAAAACGAACCAGGGCTGTGTGTAACGAGCAGCGATCTCGCAGCAGGGGCCAGATCGCTGCTCATTGTCACACACAGCGAGATCGCTAATGAGGTCACTGCTGCGTCACAAAAAGCGTGACTCAGCAGCGATCTCGGCAGCGAGCTCGCTGTGTGTGAAGCACCCCTTAAAGTCCAGTGGAGACTGATATTTTACACTCTGGCTGTCCGTGAATAAACACCATAAAACAATTAGTTCTTTTGAAGGATTAACAGCTATTTGGTAATCACAAAGTTCCTTAAGGGTACCTTCACACTTAGCGATGCAGCAGCGATCCGACCAGCGATCTGACCTGGTCAGGATCGCTGCTGCATCGCTACATGGTCGCTGGTGAGCTGTCAAACAGGCAGATCTCACCAGCGACCAGTGAACAGCCCCCAGCCAGCAGCGACGTGCAAGCGACGCTGCGCTTGCACGGAGCCGCCGTCTGGAAGCTGCGGAGACTGGTAACTAAGGTAAACATCGGGTATGGTTACCCGATGTTTACATTAGTTACCAGTGTGAGCAGGGAGCAGGGAGCCGCGCACACTGAGCGCTGGCTCCTTGCTCTCCTAGCTACAGTACACATCGGGTTAATTAACCCGATGTGTAATGCAGCTACATGTGCAGAGAGCAGGGAGCCGCGCACACTGCATAGCGCTGGCTCCTTGCTCTCCTAGCTGCTGTACACATCGTGTTAATTAACCCGATGTGTACAGCAGCTACATGTGCAGAGAGCCGGAGCCGGCAGCACAGGCAGCGTGAGAGCTGCAGAGGCTGGTAACTAAGGTAAATATCGGGTAACCACCTTGGTTACCCGATGTTTATCTTGGATACAGCTTACCTCAGCTGTCAGACGCCGGCTCCTGCTCCCTGCTTGCTTCATTTGTCGCTCTCTTGCTGTCACACACAGCGATCTGTGTGTCACAGCAGGAGAGCGGCTTTGAAGAAAACGAACCAGGGCTGTGTGTAACGAGCAGCGATCTCACAGCAGGGGCCAGATCGCTGCTCAGTGTCACACACAGCGAGATCGCTAATGATGTCACTGCTGCGTCACAAAAAGCGTGACTCAGCAGCGATCTCGGCAGCGAGCTCGCTGTGTGTGAAGCACCCCTAATGCTCCAGGGTTGTAAAAGGATTGTTCTCCAAAAGAAACCTCCACTGCAGCTCCTGAGGGAATTGTTCCCACACACAAGGTATGTCAGTGCCTGGATGAAAATTAAACAAGGGAGCGCATGTGAAGGTTCTGGGAGATAGCGGTGAGGAGAAGAAAAGGAATCTGCTCACCTGATGTAGTTGTGCAGCCCTCGCACAACCACAGTATAAGGCAGGAGTGTGGTGTCAGAGCTCTTCTAACCTGTTAGCCCACGATGTCCATCCAGGGAAGCAGATTCCTGAAGAGCTGGTCACATGACAGATCACTGGGCGTCTCTGGTAATCTGACCTCCGTATCAAGCAGCTCTTGCCGTGAACCCACAGGGGGGAAGATCAGCAGTAAAGTGTAGAAGCACGGTCTGATAGAGTGCTAAGGAGGCCACAGTATTAGATTAATTTTTTTAGAATTTATTGTTTTCTATCAGCCACAACGCGTTTCGATATACACAATATCTTCATCAGGTGGATATAAGAAACGGAATGTGGAGAGTACTATTTAAAGGGACAGGTGCGATTCCATTGGTCAGCACCAAATTGATTGAAATGTTAACCCTTAATGTATCACAACCAACCCTTCAACAATAATGTAAAAGCTAATAAAAGATATTTAAAAAGGATTTTTCAAAAAGACTCTTTGCCATAAAATTCATGTGATAATATAATCATATAAATCATATATTAACTCCTAAAACTTAATACATAAAATCATGAGAACTTTTCAAAAAAATGATCTGAGTATGCCTGCACTACTAACATGTAATAATATTGTTATAATGTATGTCAGTGTGGGTAGATCAAGAATTTAATTTTATAAATTAGGGAATGGATATTCTTATTTTTAAAATTGCGTTAAATGTCTATTTAATCTCAACCACTGGGTGCATATGCCAGCACAATTGGTGTTGTGAATCACTTTTCCAGCACAATAGGTGCTGTGAACTGCTTTTCCAGCACAATAGGTGCTGTGAACTGCTTTTCCAGCACAATAGGTGCTGTGAACTGCTTTTCCAGAACTGACAGAAATAGCTATTGAATCTCAAAACTGGGTGCATATCCAGCACAATAGGTGCTGTGAATCATTTTTCCAGAATCCGAGTAGTGGAATCATATATGTGCCAGCACAATGAAGGTTTCGATTGCATTATTAAATGTCTATTGAATCTCAACCACTGGGTGCATATGCCAGCACAATAGGTGCTGTGAATCACTTTTCCAGCACAATAGGTGCTGTGAACCGCTTTTCCAGATCTGACAGAAATGTCTATTAAATCTCAACCACTGGGTGCATATGCCAGCACAATAGGTTGTCCATCTAAACTTCCACAATAGGCTATCCATCTAAACTTCTGGAGGATGCCTTTAGTAAGACTAAGCAACTCACTCAGGACCTTTGTATCCGAAAGATCCAAGAGAAACAGCATAGTATTACAAAGAGTGAAGATAAATTGAATCCACGAAAATGGAGTTTAGTAACCACTTTTTGCAAATCCAGGATCCAAATTCACAAACTTCTAGAGAAATACTGGTTTATATTACAGGGTGACCCACTACTTCGAGATCAGATCCCCCCTAAGCCCTCCATCATCTACCGGAGGAATATAAACTTGAAGAATCTAGTAGCGCCAAGTAATCCTAATCTTAAAGATTCTTCTAAAACCACCATTGTTTCCAGTAACAACGGAAACTATCGCTGCAACACCTCCAGGTGTAAATGCTGTGAGGTTATTGGTGATAAGATCACTTGCTTTACATCCCAAACCACAAATGCTCTTTTCCCCATTCAATTTCACCTAGACTGTCAGAGCACCTATGTTATTTACCTGCTTGAGTGCACGTGCGGTCTACAGTATGTGGGCCGTACAGTACAAACGATGCATGCCAGGTTGAATAAACATAGGTGCAATATCAAAAACGGCTTCCAACAACACAGTCTATCTCGACATTTTCAAATTGCACATCAGAAGGATCCCAAACAATTGAGATTATTAATTATTGATCACATAGATAACTCCGGATCCGATCGGTTCGAGAGACTTATTAAAAGAGAGAGTTACTGGATATTCAGATTGGGTACCTTACACCCTGAGGGTCTTAATATGACTATTGAGAATGTAGCCAAACATTGAATTGATTTAATGAATTCTGTTGTTCGGGTTTGGAAAAAAAAAAAAAAAAGGGATTCACAGCACCTATTGTGCTGGAAAAATGATTCACAGCACCCATTGTGCTGACATATGCACCCAGTGGTTGAGGATCAATAGATATTTCTGTCAATTCTGGAAAAGTGGTTCACAGCACCCACTGTGCTGGAAAAGTGATTCACAGCACCCATTGTGCTGGCATATGCACCCAGGGGTTGAGACTCAATAAGCATTTAACAATTGAATCGGAACCTTTATTGTGCTGGCATATGCATGATTCTAGTGTTCGGATTCCGTAAAAGTGATTCACAGCACCTATTGTGCTGGAAAAAATATTCACAGCACCTATTGTGCTGGCATATGCACCCAGTGGTTGAGATTTAATAGACATTTCTGTCAGATCTGGAAAAGCGGTTCACAGCACCTATTGTGCTGGAAAAGTGATTCACAGCACCTATTGTGCTGGCATATGCACCCAGTGGTTGAGATTCAATAGACATTTAATAATGCAATCGGAACCTTCATTGTGCTGGCACATGTATGATTCCACTGCTCAGATTCTGGAAAAATGATTCACAGCACCTATTGTGCTAGATATGCACCCAGTTTTGAGATTCAATAGCTATTTCTGTCAGTTCTGGAAAAGCAGTTCACAGCACCTATTGTGCTGGAAAAGCAGTTCACAGCACCTATTGTGCTGGAAAAGTGATTCACAACACCTATTGTGCTGGCATATGCACCCAGTGGTTGAGATTAAATAGACATTTAACGCAATTTTAAAAATAAGAATATCCATTCCCTAATTTATAAAATTAAATTCTTGATCTACCCACACTGACATACATTATAACAATATTATTACATGTTAGTAGTGCAGGCATACTCAGATCATTTTTTTGAAAAGTTCTCATGATTTTATGTATTAAGTTTTAGGAGTTAATATATGATTTATATGATTATATTATCACATGAATTTTATGGCAAAGAGTCTTTTTAAAAAATCCTTTTTAAATATCTTTTATTAGCTTTTATATTATTGTTGAAGGGTTGGTTGTGATACATTAAGGGTTAACATTTCAATTAATTTGGCGCTGACCAATGGAATCACACCTGTCCCTTTAAATAGTACTCTCCACATTCCGTTTCTTATATCCACCTGATGAAGATATTGTGTATATCGAAACGCGTTGTGGCTGATAGAAAACAATAAATTCTAAAAAAGTTAATCTAATACTGTGGCCTCCTTAGCGCTCTATCAGACCGTGCTTCTACACTTTACAAAGGAAAAAGAGGAGACACAGATATAGGCATGGCATGCCCTTCTAAAATGATGTAAAACACCGCAAGGTAACTCCAAGCGGAGTCTCCCTTTTTCCCAAAAATTGGGCCACACAGACACCCACCCCTTCAGTGGCAGCACTTGTGCCCCAGTTGTACACTTCACAGGTAGATTTGCATCAAGCACATTCAAAAATACGCCATCCTTAACCGTCCCCAGGAGGACCCCGGGGTAGGTAGCTAAGTCTTTGCTGATCCCAGATCTGTTCATCTTGGATCATTTTTAGAAACACTGCAAACAAGGGTTACTCCAAGCGGAGTCTCCCTTTTTTTCCAAAAATTGTGCCCCACACACACCCACCCCTTCAGTGGCAGCAGTTGTGCCATAGTTGTACACTTCACAGGTAGATTTGCATCAAGCACATTCCAAATCCACAAGCATTTACTCTCCCCAGGATGACACAGGGGTAGTAAATTCCTGGTGGATCCATGACTTGTTCATTTTGATGAACGTTAGTCTGTCCACATTGTCACTGGACAGACGTGTGCGCTTATCTGTCAGCACACACCCAGCAGCACTGAAGACACGTTCAGAGACAATGCTGGCAGCTGCACACGACAAAATCTCCAAGGCGTAAGTGGAGAGCTCTGGCCATTTTTCTAGATTTGAAGCCCAAAATGAGCAAGGCTCCAGTTGCAAAGTCATGGCATCGATGTTCATTTGGAGATACTCCTGTATCATCCTGTCCAGCCGTTGACTATGTGTCAGACTTGTTGTCTCTGGTGGCCTTGCAAAGGATGGTCTAAAAAAATTATGAAAAGATTCAATAAAATTGCTGTTATCAGCACCAGATACGGTGCTACTGGTACGGGTAGACTGTTGAAGATGACGAGACCGTCCCATGTTTGTCGAGTTACAACTGGGAGATTCACTCCGTGCACCACGGTTGTTTTGTGGAAAAGCCGAGTTAAGATCGAGTAACAGCTTTTGCTGATACTCCTGCATACATGTGTCCCTTTCTATGGCTGGAATTATGTCACAAAATTTGGACTTGTACCGGGGATCTAATAGTGTGGCAAGCCAGTACTCATCATCATTTTTAATTTTGACAATACGAGGGTCATGTTGGAGGTAGTGCAGCAAGAAGACGCTCATGTGTCTGGCGCAGCCATGCGGACCAAGTCCACGCTGTGTTTGTGGCATAGAGGTGCTAACCGTTCTTTCTTCCTCTGACATCTCCCCCCAACCTCTTTCAAGTGAAATTTGACCAAGGTCTCCCTCATCCGCTGAGTCTTCCATGTCCATGGACAGTTCGTCCTCCATTTCTTCATGTTCTCCTGCACCTTCCTCAACATTTCGCCTGCTACCATGCACCCTTGTTGATCCCTGTCCCCCATGGTCTCATGCCTGCCGCCTTGGTGATGAACGTCTGGACCTTGGTGATGCTGTTGTCTCTTGCGCATATGAATCCTCCTGTAGTTCCTCCCCTTCCTGTTGTCCCACCCCCTGAGTCCGAATAGTGTTTAGCGTGTGCTCCAGCATGTAAATGACTGGAATTGTCATGCTGATAATGGCATTGTCAGCGCTAAACATATTCGTCGCCATGTTGAAACTGTGCAAAAGGGTGCATAGGTCCTTGATCTGAGACCACTCCATCAGGGTGATCTGCCCCACCTCTGCATCTCGTTGGCCAAGGCTATACGTCATGACGTATTGCACCAGGGCTCGGCGGTGCTGCCACAGTCGCTGTAACATGTTGAGAGTCGAATTCCAGCGTGTCGACACATCGCATTTCAGGCAATGAACCGGCAGGCCGAAAGAATTCTGTAGCGATGCAAGTCGCTCAGCTGTGGTGCTTGAACGGCGGAAGTGAGCAGACAGTTTTCGTGCCCTGTTCAGAAGGCCATCTAGGCCGGGATAGTGTGTTAAAAATTGCTGGACAACAAGGTTCAACATGTGAGCCATACAAGGCACGTGTGTCACCTTGCCCAGGCGAAGGGCCGCACCCAGGTTTGCAGCATTGTCGCACACGGCCTTACCAGGCTGCAGGTTGAGTGGAGACAACCATTTACCAAACTCAGTCTCCAGAGCTGCCCACAACTCAGCCGCTGTGTGATTCTTAGTTCCAAGACATTTAAAGACAAAGACCGCCTGATGCCGTTGCGCTGGTGGCCTGACCAGGCAGGCTTGGGGCAGAGGTGGAGGACCCAGACGAGGTGGAGGAGGCAGAAGCTGTGGAGGAACTTGGACAGACAGAGGATTGACGCCCAAGTCGTGGGGATGGCAAGACTTGTGCAGCAGACCCTTCACCATCTATCACCATAGTTACCCAGTGCCCAGTCAGCGACATGTAATGTCCCTGTCCATGCTTACTGGTCCAAGTATCGGTGGTGAAATGCACCTGTTCACACACAGAGTTTCTCAAGGAAGCGGTGATGTTGTGTGCGACATGGTGGTGTAGCGCAGGCACACCTTTCTTAGACAAGTAGTGGCGACTGGGCATCTGGTACTGGGGCACAGCGACAGACATAAGGTCTCTAAAATCCTGTGTGTCCACCAGGCGGAAAGGCAGCATTTCGGTAGCCAAGAGCTTACAGAGGGATAAAGTCAACCTCTTAGCTTTGTCATGGGTCGCAGGAAATGGCCTTTAATTTGTCCACATCTGAGGGACAGAGAACTGGCTGCTGTGTGGAGACGGTGGTGAGTAGGGTTTCCCTGAAAAAATGCAGGTTTGTGAGGAAAGTACAGGCATACACATGATGTTGCCTTCATCCAATGTTGATGCTAGTGATGTCTGAGAGAGCTGTACACACGCACTTGTTTCCCCTTCCAAACCAACTGACGACCTACGAAGCAAACTGCCTGTTGCGGTTACAGTGGTGGAAGTTGTGCGTGGAAAACCAGGTGTGAGAGCTGTCCCCACAGTCCTAGAAGATGAAGAGCGCACTGATGCACTGGAAGGGGCAGGCGGTGGATGGTTCGCTCCGCTAGGCCGCATTGCAGCACAGTGAGCTTCCCAATTGGACATATGATATTTATTCATGTGACGATTCATGGAAGAAGTTGTCAAACTGCTGAGGTTTTTGCCTCTACTAACAGATTCCCGACAAATTTTACAGATCACATGATTTGGGCGATCCTTTGCAAGTTCAAAAAAGGACCAGGCTAGGCAAGGCTTAGAGGGCATCCGACCTGCTGAGCCACCCCGACTAGTGCTCAGAGGCAGAGTGGTGGCTGAGGATGCAGTTGTAGACGTGCTACCAGTACTCCTTCTCTGTCCAGGAAGGCGCAAGGTAACTTCGTCGTCAGTAGCATCCTCCTCCACCGCCTCTGTTGACCTCCTCGAGTGCCTGACTGTGGGTTGACAGTAGGTGGGATCTAGAAGTTCTTCATCAAGCGTTGTGTTTGCACTCCCCTCCCTCTCAGACTGAGCCTCTTGCTGCTCTGAACGAATATTTAAGTTGTCATCCCAATCTGGTATCTGCGTCTCATCGTCATCAGTATGTTCCTCATTGTCTATTACAACAGGTGTTTCAGTTTGTGAATAAGGGTCAACATTATGCTCAGAAACTTGGTCATCACGGCCTGAATCTGAGTCACAAAGGTTCTGGGCATCACTGCAGACCATTTCCTGGTCTGTACTCACTGTAGCTTGGGAGCAGACCTCTGATTCCCAGGCTATAGTGTGACTGAACAGCTCTGCAGACTCAGCCATCTCTGTTCCACCATACTGTGCAGGGCGGATGGAGACTTGAGAGCTGGGAGAAAGCAAGTGTGATTGGGATGACAACTCAGAGGACTGGTGTTTTTTGGATGCGGTAGTTGAGGTGGCGAAGAGGGCACTTGTTGGACCACTTGAGATCCATTCAAGCATTTTCTTTTTTTCTCCATCATCTACCTTTGTTCCAGTTGTTCGTGTTCGTAAAAAAGGGAGCACATCTGATTGTCCACGGAAAGTAGTAGACATCTTACTTTTGCTGGAAGATGGCCTATCATCAGCAGATGTTAATGGAGCTTTGCCACCTTCCCCACAGACACAAACTTTTTTTCCTTTTCCAACACGCCTGTTCCCCTGTCCACCAGCATCTGTCATTTTGCCACTCATTTATATTGCGACAAGATTGTGCACTTAAATTGTGTTAGTAAAAATTGAGAGGTGGTATAGATTGCAGCATTGTTCTACCTTTATTGACAGCAGAATAAACAACAATAACTATCCCGGACAATGCAACTATGGCCCTTAAACTGGCAGCACAGTTTGCTATTCTAATAGCTTAGTAAAAATGGAGTTTGAGTGTGCAATGCAGAGGTGCTGCAAATATCTTTGCACCAGTGGGACACTAATGAAGTCCAACAGCCACTTTTAGGATGCCACTAAGTTTCCTCAGTGTTTGCTAGTATAATGGCTTTGTAACAATGAGCTTGAGTGTGCAAAGGGCAGGAGGGTACAGTGGCCGGGTTGTGGGTCAGTGTAGAGGAAAGGAAGCCTCACTTTCTATCCCTCCTAATGGTGAAATGCAGCAAGTAAGTCCCTGAGCTTAGCTACACAGACGCTGTTATCTGTAGCTGTTAAAATCTGTTTCCACGGACCTGACTGTCACCTATGGCTCTGAGCCTGCTGTAATTAGCCCTTACAAGGACTGAAAGAAACGTCTATCCCTATTCTGTATAGCGCTGTGTGTAGAGCGTACACAGCAGTATCGGAGACAGGAGCTGCACCAGTGGTGACTGACACCCAGACGCAGAAGACAGATAATGGCGTCCAGACGGGCAGATGCCCGTATTTATAATGCAGGGACATGTGACATGGACATCCTATCACACATGCCGTTGCTTCTCTGGCAAAAAGTCCACTTAGCTGTGTGTGTGTCTGGGATTGGCTGACATGCTGGGCCGCCCCACTACACGCGCGCTTAGGGAAGGAAGACAAGAAAAAAAAAAAAAATGGCGATCGCCATTATCCCAGCAGCAGTTATCTGAACGCGCAGTCCCTGCACACTATACGCTGAAATTTCATAACAGTGTGAGTCAGAGTGACTTACACTATTACAGCGAAAAGCCAGCTACTAATTAGCTTGGCTTTTTGCTGCTAGAACCGTTCTTGAACGTAACTAGTACTATCGAACTTTTAGCAAAAAGCTCGAGTTCTAGTTCGATTTTGAACACCCCCCAAAATCACTCGAACCACGAACTGGAGAACCACGAACCACGCTCCGCGCTCAACTCTACGCTCGAGCCACTACCCCAGCAGGTCCGGACCCGAGTAGCGCCGGCTGCTGGCACGGGGGTGGCACACCCCGAAACCTGGCGTTACGAACAGGATACTTACCCATCCACTTACCTTGTGGAAGTGCGCCTTGTATTGGACAGTCTGCAGTGATCCGTTGCTAAAACTACAGCCCAGCGTCTTCTTCCCCAAGAAAAGGGCGCGAAAGCCAAAGCCCCGCCCCCTGGGAACGCGGCCGGAAATCGAGCCGGAAGTCGAAAAAACGAAACTAACAGGCAGCAGAAAGAAGTGCCGGCAAAAGACCAAGGGGGGGCGGGTGAAGATTCTGTGACATGTGACCGAGCCGATAATGGGCAGGGACTCCAAGACTCTGCCACCTTTCTTGTTCCTGGATACCACCAACCGTGCAGCATGGCCGACCCGTCAAGCAAACCCGTAGTGAAGGACCCCGTGCCCGGAACAGCCGACTAGGTGGAAGCCCAGACAGAGCGCATGTGCCACCAGATCCAGGCACAGGGATCTTTCTGCTCAAAAGATGGATGGCGGAGTTGGCCGCAGCAGTTCGGGCCCGTGAAGTGGAAGCAGCCTCAGAAGAGCGGGTAAGCGACCCACGCCCCTATGTCCCCCAGGGACCGGCCGACCAGGCTAAGGTCTGCCCCTGCCCGCCACGCTGCCTCCCTCGCCGCCCGTACCTGTTGCTGACACTACGCTCGGTCCGCTGCCACCATCACCGGCAGCGGTACCCGTTCCATCGGCCCGCGAGGACGAGCCAGCGAAAGCCGCCAGCAGCGAGCCCGTCACCGCTCCAGCACCTACACCGGCTCCACGCCAGACCAACGCCGAAAGGTGCCCCGTCCGGTCATGAGCCCAATATTGATCCCAGTCCCAGAGAACGCAGCGCCTGAGATGACAACAGCCCCGGCAGTCCACCCGGCCACAGCGGTCCTTGACCGGAAGCCAGCACCGCAAGCAATGCTGGCCGCTCCCAGACTCCCAGCCTTGATTGAGGCACAGCGGGGATGTAGCTGCAAGGCAGCAGAGCGGGCCACGTCACAGCGGGGTCCCCCATTGCCGAAGGTACCGGTCGTAGCCGGCACGGAGGGAATCCAGCTGGGCTCGGCCCCCGCGCAGGTTGCACCGAAGCAGGTGGCAGATGCTTCATACTGGGAGCGGCAGCGGCACCAGCTGGGAAAAGAGATTGCCGCGCGGGAGAAATGGAAGGCGAAGGTCCTGTCCCGGACTTACACGGAAAAAGACTATGTGAGCAAGGATGGTTGACCTTAGGGAGATCAACATCCACCACTGCGGAGACACCATCACGTGTTTCTCAACGCAGTGATTCTAGAGCAATGCCCCCTGGGCACCACTTCCCGGTGAAAGACCTGGCTAGTTTCCTGCCAGCGTTGAGAAACATGTGATGGTGTCTCCGCAGGCCTTCTTGCTTTGGTCTGTGGATGGATACCATGTTTGGCATAGGTGGTCTCCTTGACTGGAGACTGCCCTTCCCGTGGTTGTTCCTTCCCGGTGAAAGACCTGGCTAGTTTCCTGCCAGCGTTGAGAAACATGTGATGGTGTCTCCACAGGCCTTCTTACACGGAAAAAGACAACCTGAGAAACGCCACTTTCTGGGTGAGGGGCCCGACGTATGAAGGCCAGGTCCAGCACTTTAAGCCCCAAAAGGGGTTGGGCTTTATATACGAGCTGGGCCTGGAAGCCGAAATATTCGTGTCCCGGAGGGACGTGGGCCCCTCATCTGCCTGTTGGCCACCCCGACCGGGACCTGGAGCCCGGAAAACTGGTGACATACACCCGGCACTGCGGAGAGAGGGGGTGGTTGCCCTCGATGTCAGAAGGTGGGAGAGAATGGGCGCCCAGCTGCACACCCACCCCTCTCCGCCAGTCTCCAGTCCTGATTATGATGAAGATGTTTAGGTAGCGGTTCCCGGCTACCTCCTGTAACGCCTGCCTGGATCAACAGACTCAGGTGGGATGTAATGGACAGACTAGAGGGAAGCCACTCACCAAGCAGGACCCCAGAACCCTGAAACCCTTTAACCCCTATACAGGGCCCTGGAAATCACTACCTGTGGAAGGCTGCAGTCCGATGAGAGTAGTCGACAGGTAGGGTCAAACCAGGAATAGCAGAACAGGGACAGAATTGGCAGGCAATGACTTAATCAGAAAACGTAGCAGAGGTCAAATCCGGATCGGGCAGCGAGGTACAAAAACAGCAGGCAGAAGGGTAGTCAGAAAACACGCAGAAGTCAGCACACCGGAATCACAAAACAGAATAGGGCGGACCAGGAGCCAGGAAATCAGAACTATCTCTGGCAGAGGTCAGCAGACAGGAGGGGAACGCTGGCAACTTCAGCTGGAGGACACACGCCACCCACAGTCAGCCAGTGGTACTGCAGATCCCAAGATAACCCAGCCCAGTGGATGATCGGAGCCTGCGCCCACCGGTGCCGCTGGCATCGACTCCTCTCCCATCACCAGCACCATCCACGGCAGGAACATGGCGTCGCCTGGCGATCGGAGCAGAAGTCGCTGGAGCAGACTCCGGTGGTGACGTAACAGTACCCCCCCTCCACGAGGGGCCTCCGGACCATCAAAACCCGGCGTGCCAGGAAATTGGAGGTAAAACCACCGGACCAGACCCTTAGCATGAATATCGCTCGCAGGGACCCATGACCTCTCCTCAGGGCCGTAACCCCTCCAATGCACCAAATACTGTACCGCCCCTCTGACAAAACGGGAATCAAGTATTCTCTGTACCTCATACTCCAAGTTACCTTCAACCAAAACAGGAGGAGGGGGGGCACTGACTGGGTGAGTGGGGACACGATACAACATGAGGAGGGACTTATAGTATACATTCGATATCTTAAAGGATGGAGGGAGTTGCAGGCGGAAAGCTGTGGGATTAATTACCTTGATTATCTTGTAACGTCCAATAAATCTCGGACCCAGCTTAGCAGAAGGGACTTTGAGTTTAATATTCCATGTAGATATCCATACCTTGTCCCCAACTCTAAGGCTATGTGCGCACGTTGCGTACAAGCCCTGCAGAAATTTCTGCAGCGATCTGAAGAGCACATGTGCGCTTTAGATCGCTGCAGAAATGTCCGTAGTGAGCGCCGATTCCATGCGCTCTGCCTGCAGCTCCTGCCATAGACAGAGCAGGAGCTGCCGGCAAAGCGCAGGAAAGAAGTGACATGTCACTTCTTTTTGCGCAGCGCTTCGGCAGTAGCCGAAGCGCTGCGCTCTTAAACGCCACGTGCGCACAGCCCCTGCACAATCTCCATAGACTGTGCAGGGGACGCAGGACGCATGAAGTTACGCTGCGCTACAAAGCGCAGCGTAACTGCATGTTTTTACGCGACGTGCGCACATAGCCTAAGGCTAGGGCCCTCTGAGCGTCTCTTATTAGCAGAGGAGGCTTGACCAACCTTTGCCTTTTTCAAGTTCTCTTTCACTTCAGACCAGATAGCCTTCAGTTTGTCCACAGTTGATTCAGCCTCAGGAGGATCCACCACAGCGGAAGAAAAGGAACCAAAACGTGGATGCAAGCGGGTAGTCTTGATGGATTCCTGATACTGATTATTGATGGTGAACTCAGCTAACGGCAGATATTCCACCCAGTCAGACTGACGGTCAGACACATAACACCGGAGATATTGTTCAAGGGTTTGATTGGAACGTTCAGTCTGACCATTGGTCTCTGGGTGGTAGGCAGATGAAAAAGATAGCTCTATATTGATCTTTTTACAAAACTTTTCAGAAACAATATTTTCCAGAACCCCGTGTAACTGCACAATATGCCTAATAAACAACTTGCTAAGAGTTTCAGAATTGGGTAATCCAGACAGAGGAACAAAGTGACACTGTTTGCTGAATCTATCCACTACTACCCAGATGCAAGTCTTCCCTTCTGAGGGTGGAAGGTCAGTGGTGAAGTCCATGGAGAGATGTGTCCAAGGGTTTACTGTAGTAGATAGGGACTGGAGAAATCCGGCAGGGCGGGTACGGGGTGCCTTGGCTCGAGCACAAGTTTCACAAGCCAGTACATATTCCTTACAATCTTTCGCTACGGTTGGCCACCAAAAATTCCTGGTTACTAGTCGGAGGGTATTGCCTATACCAGGGTGGCCTGCAAGTACAGAATTGTGGGATTCCTGGAGTACCCGTAGGCAAAGTGACGGGGCGACAAACAGTTTATGGAAAGGAGTGGTTTCAGGAGCTTGGTCTTGGGTATTATGGACCTCTTCTATCAAATCTAAGGAAACAGATGACATAATAATGCCTTTAGCTAAAATATGCACTGGTTCAGAGTTTTCAGACTGAGAGGTACAGAAGCTACGGAAAAGTGCATCAGCTTTTGTGTTCTTGGTACCGGGCCAGAATGTTACCACAAAATCAAATCTGGAGAAGAACAATGCCCACCTAGCTTGCCTAGGATTGAGTCTCTTAGCAGATTCCAGATAAGTGAGGTTCTTATGGTCTGTGATGACTGTGACCTTATGTTTGGCGCCTTCGAGGAAGTGGCGACATTCCTCGAAGGCCCATTTAATTGCCAACAGCTCACGATTACCAATGTCATAGTTTCTCTCTGTGGGAGAAAACTTGCGGGAAAAGAAGGCACAAGGACAAAGCTGAGTGAGAGACGGATTACCTTGTGATAGCATCGCTCCCACTCCAACCTCGGATGCATTGACTTCTACAATAAACGGACGCATAAGGTCAGGCTGAACCAGAATCGGGTCTAAGGAAAAACATTCTTTTAATGTAGAGAAGGCATGGATCGCCTTTCACCTCAGCCCCCTTTTTAGTCAAATCGGTGAGGGGTTTGGCACATTTGGAAAAATCTCTAATAAATTTGCGATAATAATTAGGAAACCCAAGGAAACGCTGCAAGGCTTTCAGAGACTTGGGTTGCACCCACTCCTTAATCGGTTGAAGCTTAGAGGGATCCATGCGGAACCCTTCTGCAGACAATATATAACCCAGGAAATTAAGCTCAGCCTCAAAAAAACACATTTCTCATATTTAGCAAATAGGGAGTTCTCCCTGAGTCTCTGGAGTACAGTGCATACATGTTGGACATGTGACGTAGCATCAGGAGAATAAATCAGTATGTGATCCAGATAGACCACCACATATTGACCACAAATATCTCTGAAAATGTCATTAACAAAGTTCTGAAACACAGCCGGCGCATTACTTAACCCAAAAGGCATTACCAAGTACTCATAGTGTCCCTCTGGAGTGTTAAATGCCGTTTTCCACTCATCTCCTTCTCTGATGCGGATTAGGTTATATGCTCCCCTCAGATCCAGCTTGGTGAACCACCGGGCTCCTATGAGCTGGTTAAAGAGATTGGGGATGAGTGGCAGAGGGTACTGATTCTTTACAGTAATAGCATTAAGTTCACGGTAGTCAATACAAGGTCTGAGGCCACCATCTTTTTTATCAACGAAAAAGAATCTAGCGCCGACTGGTGACCTGGATGGTCTGATAAACCTCTGCAGACTGTCTGCTATATAATCTTTCATGGCCTGACGCTCCGGACTAGAAAGATTATACAGTTTACCCTTGGGGAGTCGGGAATTGGGGACCAAATCTATGGGGCAGTCATAATCTCTGTGCGGAGGTAATTGTTCAGATTCAGATACAGAAAACACATCAGCAAATTCCCTGAATGCATAAGGTATGAAGATAGGTTCAGCTCTAGTCAGGTTAACAGATAAAGACATACACGTCTCCTGACACTCAGGGCTCCAGCGCACAATCTCACCCTGGTGCCAGTCTATGACCGGGTTATGTTGCACAGCCATGGCATGCCCAATACCACTGCTGACATCAGATTCTCAAGAACAAAAAATGACACAGATTCTACATGCAGAGCCCCAACAAGCATGGAGAGCATGGAGATCTCTGGAGTTACAAAAGTAACCACACCTGAGTGAGAGGAGTACTATCAATAGCAGATATTCTAATAGGTGCATTCAACCTTAGCAAAGTCAAACCCACCTCTCTTGCTATAATAGTGTCTATGAAATTAGCTGCAGAGTCACAATCAACAAAGGCCTGCAGCCGTAAAGATTTTACCTGGTGAGACAATGAGACAGGTAACATTAACCTCATAGGGTCTGCAGGGAGTACCTGGGCCCCTGAGTGGGTATCATGGGGCCCACTCAGGTGGTGCTGCTGCCTTGGAAGTGATTGCTTCTGAGATCCAGGCTCTTCATGTTTGGCTCCACAATGTGATCTGCTCCCTTGCAGTCAACGGGACTCTGGACACAATGAGGTAGGCGCTGCAGGTGCTTGACCCTGAGTAGAGTTGAGCGCGGTTCGTGGTTCGTGGTTCTCCAGTTCTAGGCTCGAGTGATTTTGGGGCCTGTTCTAGATCGAACTAGAACTCGAGCTTTTTGCAAAAGCTCGATAGTTCTAGAAACGTTCGAGAACGGTTCTAGCAGCAAAAAACCAGCTAAATCATAGCTTGGTTTCTGCTGTAATAGTGTAAGTCACTCTGTGAATCACACTATTATGACATTTCAGTGTATAGTGTGCGTGAACAGCGCCTTCAGATCACTGCTGTTTCTATAATGGCGATCACCATTTTTTTTTTTTTTCTTGTCTTCCTTCCCTAAGCGCGCGCGTCTTGTGGGGCGGGCCAGCATGTCAGCCAATCCCAGACACACACACAGCTAAGTGGACTTTGAGCCAGAGAAGCAACGGCATGTGTGATAGGATGTCCATGTCACATGTCCCTGCATTATAAAACCGGACATTTTCTTCCAGGACGCCATTATCTGCCTTCTGCGTCTTTGGTGTCAGACATCACTGTCGCAGCTCCGTCCTCCTCCTGAGTCCTATCGCCGATACAGCTGTATGCGCTGCATACACAGCGTTAGACAGCTTAGGGAGAGCACTATATAGCAGTCCTTTTAAGGGCTCAAACTGGCAGGGTCAGAGAGCCATAGGTGACAGGTCCTGCAAACAGCAACAGCGTCTGTGTAGCCAAGGTCAGGGATTTCCTCCCTGCATTTCACCATTAGGAGGGAATAGAAAGGCAGGCTTCCATTCCTCTACCCAGAGCACCACAATCCTGCCACTGTACCCTCTTGTCCTCTGCACACTCCAACTCATTATAACTAAGCCATTACACTAGCAAACACTCAGTGTACCTAGTGGCATCCTATACATGGCTATTGGACTTTGCTATAGTCCCACTAGTGCAAAGACATTTGCAGAGCGCGTCTGCCTGCGTTGCACACTCCAACTCATTATAACTAAGCCATTACACTAGCAAACACTCAGTGTACCTAGTGGCATCCTATCTGTGGCTATTGGACTTTGCTATAGTCCCACTAGTGCAAAGACATTTGCAGAGCGCATCTGTCTGCGTTGCACACTCCAACTCATTATAACTAAGCCATTACACTAGCAAACACTCAGTGTACCTAGTGGCATCCTATACGTGGCTATTGGACTTTGCTATAGTCCCACTAGTGCAAAGACATTTGCAGAGCGCATCTGTCTGCGTTGCACACTCCAACTCATTATAACTAAGCCATTACACTAGCAAACACTCAGTGTACCTAGTGGCATCCTATACGTGGCTATTGGACTTTGCTATAGTCCCACTAGTGCAAAGACATTTGCAGAGCGCGTCTGCCTGCGTTGCACACTCCAACTCATTATAACTAAGCCATTACACTAGCAAACACTCAGTGTACCTAGTGGCATCCTATACGTGGCTATTGGACTTTGCTATAGTCCCACTAGTGCAAAGACATTTGCAGAGCGCGTCTGCCTGCGTTGCACACTCCAACTCATTATAACTAAGCCATTACACTAGCAAACACTCAGTGTACCTAGTGGCATCCTATCTGTGGCTATTGGACTTTGCTATAGTCCCACTAGTGCAAAGACATTTGCAGAGCGCATCTGTCTGCGTTGCACACTCCAACTCATTATAACTAAGCCATTACACTAGCAAACACTCAGTGTACCTAGTGGCATCCTATACGTGGCTATTGGACTTTGCTATAGTCCCACTAGTGCAAAGACATTTGCAGAGCGCATCTGTCTGCGTTGCACACTCCAACTCATTATAACTAAGCCATTACACTAGCAAACACTCAGTGTACCTAGTGGCATCCTATCTGTGGCTATTGGACTTTGCTATAGTCCCACTAGTGCAAAGACATTTGCAGAGCGCATCTGCCTGCGTTGCACACTCCAACTCATTATAACTAAGCCATTACAGTAGCAAACACTCAGTGTACCTAGTGGCATCCTATCTGTGGCTATTGGACTTTGCTATAGTCCCACTAGTGCAAAGACATTTGCAGAGCGCATCTGCCTGCGTTGCACACTCCAACTCATTATAACTAAGCCATTACACTAGCAAACACTCAGTGTACCTAGTGGCATCCTATCTGTGGCTATTGGACTTTGCTATAGTCCCACTAGTGCAAAGACATTTGCAGAGCGCGTCTGCCTGCGTTGCACACTCCAACTCATTATAACTAAGCCATTAGACTAGCATACACTCAGTGTACCTAGTGGCATCCTATACGTGGCTATTGGACTTTGCTATAGTCCCACTAGTGAAAAGACATTTGCAGAGCGCATCTGCCTGCGTTGCACACTCCAACTCATTATAACTAAGCCATTACACTAGCAAACACTCAGTGTACCTAGTGGCATCCTATACGTGGCTATTGGACTTTGCTATAGTCCCACTAGTGCAAAGACATTTGCAGAGCGCGTCTGCCTGCGTTGCACACTCCAACTCATTATAACTAAGCCATTACACTAGCAAACACTCAGTGTACCTAGTGGCATCCTATCTGTGGCTATTGGACTTTGCTATAGTCCCACTAGTGCAAAGACATTTGCAGAGCGCGTCTGCCTGCGTTGCACACTCCAACTCATTATAACTAAGCCATTACACTAGCAAACACTCAGTGTACCTAGTGGCATCCTATCTGTGGCTATTGGACTTTGCTATAGTCCCACTAGTGCAAAGACATTTGCAGAGCGCATCTGCCTGCGTTGCACACTCCAACTCATTATAACTAAGCCATTACACTAGCAAACACTCAGTGTACCTAGTGGCATCCTATACGTGGCTATTGGACTTTGCTATAGTCCCACTAGTGCAAAGACATTTGCAGAGCGCGTCTGCCTGCGTTGCACACTCCAACTCATTATAACTAAGCCATTAGACTAGCAAACACTCAGTGTACCTAGTGGCATCCTATACGTGGCTATTGGACTTTGCTATAGTCCCACTAGTGCAAAGACATTTGCAGAGCGCATCTGCCTGCGTTGCACACTCCAACTCATTATAACTAAGCCATTACACTAGCAAACACTCAGTGTACCTAGTGGCATCCTATCTGTGGCTATTGGACTTTGCTATAGTCCCACTAGTGCAAAGACATTTGCAGAGCGCGTCTGCCTGCGTTGCACACTCCAACTCATTATAACTAAGCCATTACACTAGCAAACACTCAGTGTACCTAGTGGCACCCTATCTGTGGCTATTGGACTTTGCTATAGTCCCACTAGTGCAAAGACATTTGCAGAGCGCATCTGCCTGCGTTGCACACTCCAACTCATTATAACTAAGCCATTACATTAGGAAACACTAAGTGTACCTAGTGGCATCCTATACGTGGCTATTGGACTTTGCTATAGTCCCACTAGTGCAAAGACATTTGCAGAGCGCGTCTGCCTGCATTGCACACTCCAACTCATTATAACTAAGCCATTACACTAGCAAACACTCAGTGTACCTAGTGGCATCCTATCTGTGGCTATTGGACTTTGCTATAGTCCCACTAGTGCAAAGACATTTGCAGAGCGCGTCTGCCTGCATTGCACACTCCAACTCATTATAACTAAGCCATTACACTAGCAAACACTCAGTGTACCTAGTGGCATCCTATACGTGGCTATTGGACTTTGCTATAGTCCCACTAGTGCAAAGACATTTGCAGAGCGCGTCTGCCTGCGTTGCACACTCCAACTCATTATAACTAAGCCATTACACTAGCAAACACTCAGTGTACCTAGTGGCATCCTATCTGTGGCTATTGGACTTTGCTATAGTCCCACTAGTGCAAAGACATTTGCAGAGCGCATCTGCCTGCGTTGCACACTCCAACTCATTATAACTAAGCCATTACACTAGCAAACACTCAGTGTACCTAGTGGCATCCTATCTGTGGCTATTGGACTTTGCTATAGTCCCACTAGTGCAAAGACATTTGCAGAGCGCATCTGCCTGCGTTGCACACTCCAACTCATTATAACTAAGCCATTACACTAGCAAACACTCAGTGTACCTAGTGGCATCCTATCTGTGGCTATTGGACTTTGCTATAGTCCCACTAGTGCAAAGACATTTGCAGAGCACGTCTGCCTGCGTTGCACACTCCAACTCATTATAACTAAGCCATTAGACTAGCAAACACTCAGTGTACCTAGTGGCATCCTATACGTGGCTATTGGACTTTGCTATAGTCCCACTAGTGCAAAGACATTTGCAGAGCGCATCTGCCTGCGTTGCACACTCCAACTCATTATAACTAAGCCATTACACTAGCAAACACTCAGTGTACCTAGTGGCATCCTATCTGTGGCTATTGGACTTTGCTATAGTCCCACTAGTGCAAAGACATTTGCAGAGCGCGTCTGCCTGCGTTGCACACTCCAACTCATTATAACTAAGCCATTACACTAGCAAACACTCAGTGTACCTAGTGGCATCCTATCTGTGGCTATTGGACTTTGCTATAGTCCCACTAGTGCAAAGACATTTGCAGAGCGCATCTGCCTGCGTTGCACACTCCAACTCATTATAACTAAGCCATTAGACTAGCAAACACTCAGTGTACCTAGTGGCATCCTATACGTGGCTATTGGACTTTGCTATAGTCCCACTAGTGCAAAGACATTTGCAGCGCGCATCTGCCTGCGTTGCACACTCCAACTCATTATAACTAAGCCATTACACTAGCAAACACTCAGTGTACCTAGTGGCATCCTATCTGTGGCTATTGGACTTTGCTATAGTCCCACTAGTGCAAAGACATTTGCAGAGCGCATCTGCCTGCGTTGCACACTCCAACTCATTATAACTAAGCCATTACACTAGCAAACACTCAGTGTACCTAGTGGCATCCTATACGTGGCTATTGGACTTTGCTATAGTCCCACTAGTGCAAAGACATTTGCAGAGCGCGTCTGCCTGCATTGCACACTCCAACTCATTATAACTAAGCCATTACACTAGCAAACACTCAGTGTACCTAGTGGCATCCTATCTGTGGCTATTGGACTTTGCTATAGTCCCACTAGTGCAAAGACATTTGCAGAGCGCGTCTGCCTGCGTTGCACACTCCAACTCATTATAACTAAGCCATTACACTAGCAAACACTCAGTGTACCTAGTGGCATCCTATACGTGGCTATTGGACTTTGCTATAGTCCCACTAGTGCAAAGACATTTGCAGAGCGCGTCTGCCTGCGTTGCACACTCCAACTCATTATAACTAAGCCATTACACTAGCAAACACTCAGTGTACCTAGTGGCATCCTATCTGTGGCTATTGGACTTTGCTATAGTCCCACTAGTGCAAAGACATTTGCAGAGCGCGTCTGCCTGCGTTGCACACTCCAACTCATTATAACTAAGCCATTACATTAGCAAACACTCAGTGTACCTAGTGGCATCCTATCTGTGGCTATTGGACTTTGCTATAGTCCCACTAGTGCAAAGACATTTGCAGAGCGCATCTGCCTGCGTTGCACACTCCAACTCATTATAACTAAGCCATTACACTAGCAAACACTCAGTGTACCTAGTGGCATCCTATCTGTGGCTATTGGACTTTGCTGTAGTCCCACTAGTGCAAAGACATTTGCAGAGCGCGTCTGCCTGCGTTGCACACTCCAACTCATTATAACTAAGCCATTAGACTAGCAATTTTTGCTGCCAGTTTAAGGCCTGTAGTTGCATTGTCAGGGATATTTATTCTTTATTATTCTGCTGTTAATAAAGCTAGACCACCACTGCAATCTACACCACCTCTCAATTTTTACTACCACATTTTCAGTCCACAATCTTGTCGCAATCAACATGAGTGGCAAAATGACAGATGCTGGTGGAAAGGGGAAGAGGCGTGGTGTAAAAGGCAAAAAAGGTTTTGTCCGTGGGGAAGGTGGCAAAGCTCCATTATCATCTGCTGAAGATAGACCCTCTACCAGCAAAAGTAAGATGTCTACTACTTACCATGGACAATCCGATGTGCTCCCTTTTTTACGGACACGAACAACAGGAAGAAAGGTAGATGATGGGCAAAAAAGGAAAATGCTTGAATGGATCTCAAGTGGTCCAACAAGTGCCCTCTCAGCCACTTCAAGTACCGCATCCAAAAAACACCAGTCCTCTGAGTTGTCATCCCAATCACACTTGATTTCTCCCAGCTCTGAAGTCTCCATCAGCCCTGCACAGTATGGTGGAACTGAGATGGCTGAGTCTGCAGAGCTGTTCAGTCACACTATAGCCTGGGAATCAGAGGTCTGCTCCCAAGCTACAGTGAGTACAGAACAGGAAATGGTCTGCAGTGATGCCCAGAACCTTTGTGACTCGGATTCAGGCCGTGAGGAACAAGTTTCTGAGCATAATGTTGACCCTTTGTCACAAACTGTAACACCTGTGGTTATAGACAATGAGGAACATTCTGATGAAGATGAGACACAGATACCCGATTGGGATGACAACTTAAATATTCGGTCAGGGCAAGAAGAGGCTCGGTCAGAGGGGGAGGGGAGGGCAAACACAACAATTGATGATGAAGTTCTAGATCCCACCTACTGTCAACCCCCAGTCAGGCACTCGAGGAGGTCAACAGAGGCGGTGGAGGAGGATGCAACCGACGACGAAGTTACCTTGCGCCTTCCTGGACAGAGTCGGAGCACTGGTAGCACGTCTACAACTGCATCCTCAGCCACCACTCTGCCTGTGAGCATTATTCGGGGTGGATCAACAGGTCGCATGGCTTCTAAGCCTTGCCTAGCCTGGTCCTTTTTTGACATAGAAAAAGATCGCCCAAATTATGTGATATGTAAAATTTGTCATGGTCGTCTTAGTAGAGGTCAAAACCTCAGCAGTTTGACAACTTCTTCCATGAATCGTCACATGAATAAATATCATATGGCCCGGTGGGAAGCTCACCGTGCTGCAATGCAGCCTAGCGGAGCAAACCATCCACCGCCTGCCCCTTCCAGTGCATCCGCGCGCTCGTCATCTTCTCACACCTGTTTTTCCACCCACAACTTCCACCACTGTAACCGCAACAGGCAGTTTGCTTGGTAGGTCGTCAGTTGTTTTGGAAGGGGAAACAAGTGAGTGTGTACAGCTCTATCGATAGCACCAACTTTGGATGAAGGCAACATCATGTCTCCGCCTGCACTTTCCTCACAAAGCTGCATTTTTCCAGGGACACCCTACTCAACCCCGTCTACACACAGCAGCCAGATCTCTGTCCCTCAGATGTGGTCAAATAAAAGGCCACTTCCTGCGACCCATGACAAAGCGAAGAGGTTGACTCTATCCCTCTGTAAGCTGTTGGCTACCGAAATGCTGCCTTTCAGCCTAGTGGACACACAGGATTTTAGAGACCTTATGTCTGTCGCTGTGCCCCAGTACCAGATGCCTAGTCGCCACTACTTCTCTAAGAAAGGTGTGCCCGCGCTACACCAGCATGTCGCACACAACATCACCGCTTCCTTGAGAAACTCTGTGTGTGAACTGGTGCATTTCACCACCGATACTTGGACCAGTAAGCATGGACAGGGACGTTACATGTCGCTGACTGGGCACTGGGTAACTATGGTGATAGATGGTGAAGGGTCTGCTGCACAAGTCTTGCCGTCCCCACGACTTGTGTGTCAATCCTCTGTCTGTCCAAGTTCCGCCACTGCTTCTGCATCCTCCACCTCATCTGGGTCCTCCACCTCCGCCCCAAGCCTGCCTGGTCAGGCCACCAGCGTTCTCACTGCGCAGAAGGAATCACGCACGCCTCATTACTATGCTGGCAGCAGAGCGCAACGGCATCAGGCGGTCTTTAGCTTGACATGTCTTGGGAATAAGAGTCACACAGCTGAGGAGTTGTGGTCAGCTCTGCGGTCCGAGTTTAATAAATGGTTGTCTCCACTCAACCTGCAGCCTGGTAAGGCCGTGTGCGACAATGCTGCAAACCTGGGTGCGGCCCTTCGCCTGGGCAAGGTGACACACGTACCTTGTATGGCTCACGTGTTGAACCTTGTCGTCCAGCAATTTTTAACACACTATCCCGGCCTAGATGGCCTTCTGAACAGGGCACGAAAACTGTCTGCTCACTTCCGCCGTTCAAGCGCCGCAGCAGAGCGACTTGCATCGCTCCAGAAGTCTTTCGGCCTGCCGGTTCATCGCCTGAAATGCGATGTGGTGACACGCTGGAATTCAACTCTCCACATGTTACAGCGACTGTGGCAGCACCGCAGAGCCCTGGTGCAATACGTCATGACGTATAGCCTGGGCCAACGAGATGCAGAGGTGGGGCAGATCACCCTGATGGAGTGGTCTCAGATCAAGGACCTATGCACCCTTCTGCACAGTTTCGACATGGCGACGAATATGTTTAGCGCTGACAATGCCATTATCAGCATGACGATTCCAGTCATTTACATGCTGGAGCACACGCTAAACACTATTCGGAGTCAGGGGGTGGGACAACATGAAGGGGAGGAACTACAGGAGGATTCATATGCGCAAGGGACAACAACATCACCAAGGTCCAGACGTTCATCATCACCAACGCAGCAGGCATGGGACCATGGGGGACAGGGATCGACAAGGGCGCATAGTAGCAGGCGAAATGTTGAGCAAGGTGCAGGAGAACATGAAGAAATGGAGGACGAACTGTCCATGGACATGGAAGACTCAGCGGATGAGGGAGACCTTGGTCAAATTTCAGTTGAAAGAGGTTGGGGGGAGATGTCAGAGGAAGAAAGAACGGTTAGCACCTCTATGCCACAAACACAGCGTGGACTTGGTCCGCATGGCTGCGCAAGACACATGAGTGCCTTTTTGTTGCACTACCTCCAACATGACAGTCGTATTGTCAAAATTAGAAGTGATGATGACTACTGGATTGCCACACTATTAGATCCCCGGTACAAGTCCAAATTTTGTGACATAATTCCAGCCATAGAAAGGGACGCACGTATGCAGGACTATCAGCAGAAGCTGTTACTCGATCTTAGCTCGGCTTTTCCACCAAACAACCGTGCAGGTGCAGGGAGGGAATCTCCCAGTTGTAACTTGACAAACATGGGACGGTCTCGTCATCTTCAACAGTCTACCCGTACCAGTAGGACCGTATCTGGTGCTGGTAACAGCAATTTTATGGAATCTTTTCATAATTTTTTTAGACCCTCTTTTGCAAGGCCACCAGAGACAACAAGTCTGACACATAGTCAACGGCTGGAGAGGATGATACAGGAGTATCTCCAAATGAACATCGATGCCATGACTGTGCAACTGGAGCCTTGCTCCTTTTGGGCTTCAAACCTAGAAAAATGGCCAGAGCTCGCAACTTACGCCTTGGAGATTTTGTCGTGTCCAGCTGCCAGCGTTGTCTCTGAACGTGTCTTCAGTGCTGCTGGGTGTGTGCTGACAGATAAGCGCACGCGTCTGTCCAGTGACAATGTGGACAGACTGACGTTCATCAAAATGAACAAGTCATGGATCCAGAAGGAATTTACAACCCCTGTGTCATCCTGGGGAGATTAAATGCTTGTGTATTTGGAATGTGCTTGATGCAAATCTAGCTGTGAAGTGTACAACTAGGGCACAAGTGCTGCCACTGAATGGGTGGGTGTGTGTGGGGCACAATTTTTGGAAAAAAAGGGAGACTCCGCTTGGAGTAACCCTTGCTTACATTGTTTTTAAAAGAAGCCAAGATGAACAAGTCATGGTTCAGCAAAGACTTTATCTACCTACCCCGGTGTCATGCTGGGGACGGTTAATTATGGCGTATTTTTGAATGTGCTTGATGCAAATCAAAACATCCTGTTTGCAACTAGGGCCCAAGTGCTGCCACTGATGGGGTGGGTGTCTGTGTGGCCCAATTTTTTGAAAAAAGGGAGACTCCGCTTGGAGTAACCCTTGCTTGCTGTGTTTTTAAAAGAAGCCAAGATGAACAGAGCTGGGATCAGGAAAGACTTTGCTACCTACCCTGGTGTCATCCTGGGGACGGTTAATTATGGCGTATTTTTGAATGTGCTTGATGCAAATCTAGCTGTGAAGTGTACAACTAGGGCACAAGTGCTGCCACTGAATGGGTGGGTGTGTGTGGGGCACAATTTTTGGAAAAAAGGGAGACTCCGCTTGGAGTAACCCTTGCTTACATTGTTTTTAAAAGAAGCCAAGATGAACAAGTCATGGTTCAGCAAAGACTTTATCTACCTACCCTGGTGTCATGCTGGGGACGGTTAATTATTGCGTATTTTTGAATGTGCTTCATGCAAATCTAGCTGTGAAGTGTACAACTAGGGCACAAGTGCTGCCACTGAATGGGTGGGTGTGTGTGGGGCACAATTTTTGGAAAAAAGGGAGACTCCGCTTGGAGTAACCCTTGGTTACATTGTTTTTAAAAGAAGCCAAGATGAACAAGTCATGGGTCAGCAAAGACTTTATCTACCTACCCCGGTGTCATGCTGGGGACGGTTAATTATGGCGTATTTTTGAATGTGCTTGATGCAAATCAAAACATCCTGTTTGCAACTAGGGCCCAAGTGCTGCCACTGATGGGGTGGGTGTCTGTGTGGCCCAATTTTTTGAAAAAAGGGAGACTCCGCTTGGAGTAACCCTTGCTTGCTGTGTTTTTAAAAGAAGCCAAGATGAACAGAGCTGGGATCAGGAAAGACTTTGCTACCTACCCCGGTGTCATCCTGGGGACGGATAAGAATGGCGTATTTTTGAATGTGCTTGATGCAAATGTAGCTGTGAAGTGTACAACTGGGGCACAACTGCTGCCACTGAAGGGGTGGGTGTGTGTGGGGCCCAATTTTTGGAAAAAAGGAGACTCCGCTTGGAGTCACCTTGCGGTGTTTTACATGACTTTAGAAGGGCGTGCCATGCCTATATCTGTGTGTCCTCCTCTTTTTCCTTGTCCAGCTGTTTTGTTTTCGCATGAGTATATGTCCTTGTCACTTTCCCATGTGTTTGAGTTGTTTGTCACCTTTTGGACACCTTTGAGGGTGTTTTCTAGGTGTTTTTCTGTGTTTGTGATTGCCTGCCATTGTTTCCTATTGGCTCGAGTTCGGTTCGTCGAACATTCGACGAGCCAAACTCGAACGGGACCTCCGTTCGGCGAACCGACCTCGAGCCGAACCGGGACCGGTTCGCTCATCTCTAACCCTGAGCAGACCTGAGATCCTGTACTTGCTGTGCAAGTCCATGAACAAGGCTAGAAAGGGTGTGCACCTGGTTTAGCACAGCATGGAGAGAATCCATTTTCTTTTTTTTTTTTTCTCCTTGTTAGATGGGCCAGAGATAATGTAACGCCTGCCTGGATCAACAGACTCAGGTGGGATGTAATGGACAGACTAGAGGAAAGCCACTCACCAAGCAGGACTCCCAGAACCCTGAAACTCTTTAACACAGGGATTTGGAATTACACAGGGCCCTGGAGATCACTACCTGTGGAAGGCTGCAGTCCGATGAGAGTAGTCGACAGGCAGGGTCAAACCAGGAATAGTAAAAGAGGGACAGAATAGGCAGGCAATGACGTAATCAGAAAACATAGCAGAGGTCAAATCTGGATCGGGCAGCGAGGTACAAAAACAGCAGGCAGAAGGGTAGTCAGAAAACACGCAGAAATCAGCACACCGGAATCACAAAACAGAATAGGGCGGACCAGGAGGCAGGAAATCAGAACTATCTCTGGCAGAGGTCAGCAGACAGGAGGGGAACCAAGAAGGGTGTGGTGTCTTCCCATTTTCTGTAGCCGAACACAGTCAGCCAGTGGTACTGCAGATCCCAAGATAACCCAGCCCAGTGGATGATCGGAGCCTGCGCCCACCGGTGCCGCTGGCATTGACTCCTCTCCCATCACCAGCACCATCCACGAACAGGAACACGGCGTCGCCTGGCAATCGGAGCAGAAGTCGCTGGAGCGGACTCCGGTGGTGACGTAACACCTCCCCTGCAAAGTCCCCGTTGGGACCGTCTGTTGATCCCGTTACAGTTACAGTTCCCGTTTACAATTAAAAAAGACAAT
The DNA here is from genome assembly GCF_048569485.1 of Anomaloglossus baeobatrachus. Classification (NCBI taxonomy): domain Eukaryota; kingdom Metazoa; phylum Chordata; class Amphibia; order Anura; family Aromobatidae; genus Anomaloglossus; species Anomaloglossus baeobatrachus. The sequence goes on from NC_134354.1 coordinate 326,581,067, forward strand.
GGCTTTGAACTTGCGGGCCAGCCCATAAATGTTTGGGTTTTGTAAATAACCCTCGACCAACCTTCTCACCATGCCGAAGTCTCTGGAGAGGATGATTGGAGGACGGGCCTGCGGTAGAGTCGGCCGAGGCCCTGTCACCAGCGAAACCGGTGACTACCCTCCGGGTCAGGGGTCCCCTGGACGTGGGGCCCTTGAAAGGACTGCCAGGTAAGGAACTTTTACCCGGCCCGTTTGGGCAACACACGTACCTACCCTGGACTTGGGCAAGGGGTGCCAACCTGTGTTTTAGAGGTGGGATCAGGGCTAGGTTGCTTTGGGTGGGTGAGGTGAGAAGGACTCGGTCCGTCACGTCCCGGTTTTAAATGTGAAACGTTAAAGTAACATGCCTCCCGTAAGGGAAGAAACCATAAGTATACTTGATTGTAAATATATTATTATAATTGTAAATTGTTTACCTCTTTTATCTTTTTCTAGTTCAATAAATGGTGGTGGTCGGACAGCCTGCAGACGGTCTGTATTAAACCAAGGGGGAATGTGACGCCCTGGCAAAACCAGGTAGTCACAAATAGGCCCCCGCATAACACCTTCCCTCACTAGGAAACACACAGCCAACCAGAAACCCTAGTCACCCCTCCCTTAGGGAAAGATAGACACACCAGTAGGCATGACCAGGCAGTTGGGACATGCCCACCAAGGGGTCCAGACAGCCCGGGGCGAGAAAACAAGCAGAAAGTGTTTAGAGTTCAGTTTGGAGAGGAGTGTGGGCTGGAGCTAAGTGTAGCTCCAGCAGGAAAGTTCAAGTTGAACGGTACCAGGGTAGGAGCCCTGGTGCCACTGGCAAGGAGGCAGACGGTGGTCTCCGTCAGCAGGAGACAGGAAGATGGCTCGGCAGAACCGAGGTGGACCGGGACAGGGTTGTAGCCCGCCGGTACCGACACGGGGAACCGACCCGGAAATCGTAGCACATAGGGGGGGTAATCGGACCCTGAAGCCAGAACCGGAAACAAGCGGACTGGTTATTTAACCGATTGAGGCCAGGACTAGAGGTTCTGTCCCACCCAAAGTCCCTCATAGAAGAAAACAGCCCACGATCTATCGATAACCGATAAGAGGTCACCGCCAGGGCCCAGAGATCCCACGGGCTAGCGTCTGCGGGCACGGCTCCTTAGGCCACATCCAGCCGGGAGCAGACTCCTGAGTTTCACGCTAGGAAGTCCACCTTACACAAAACAGTGCAGAGAAAAGGATAGAGACCACCAGCCGGGTGCGTGACCCAAATGCAACCGGCCGCGGCACCGGCCACCATCACCTTGGTTTACCAGAGACTTGTGTGGTTTATTAACTGAGTACACAAACACGCCCTGCGGTCGCTATCCCCTGCATAGAGACACCGGGTCCCGGGGCCACCATCCCTACCCACGGAGGGGTTAACAACTGGCTGCACAACATCTCCCCCGGGTGCCCTACAACATTAGCAGTGGTGTCCCACTTCACCACACACCGTGGGTGGCGTCACGAACTTACTACGGCCTAGCCCGTACACCTACGTCCCCCCCATTTATTCGGCATGTCCGCGAGACCCCCGGGTCCGGAGACCCTCAAGCCACTACCCCAGCAAGTCCGGACCCGAGCAGCGCCGGCTGCTGGCACGGGGGTGGCACACCTTTGCCAGAGGGGGCGAGTCCTGGCTCCGCGTCTCTGTCCTCCCACCTTACTTAGAATTGTGTAATTGTTTTTGCCTACAAACTTGTCCATGTTGTATGGAGCACAAAACAGCTTCTTTGTAGAAATGGGTGATGGCCCTTTAACATGCTATTACATTTATGTGAGAAGGATGGTCAGTGTGCTGAGCCCAGATCCTGGATGTCAGACAGGCTGCAGAGCTGTAGGAATTTCACTGTCTCCCAGGGCTCCCTAGCAGGGGTTCAGGCTTCCCTGCACTTTGGGGTGTCCCGAAGTTCTCTAGCAGAGGTCCCGGCCTCCCTGTGGTCTGTCACCACTCCTCCCTTGTGCTACTTTGATGGTATCTAAAGCCCCACAGTCTTATGAGCCTTTATTTACTGAATAGTGCACCTTTGTTACTGTGCTTCACTGGTGAGAGTCTAAAAGCGCTATTTTCTGGTGCTTTACCCGGCTCGTGGCTAATTATGGCAGTTGTTGAAATGTCTGCAGCTGGGAGGTACCTGCGGCTGCTTCACCAGATGCAGCCTGAGAGCAACTGGGCACTGTGTTGGTTTCCGATAAAACCGTCAGAGTGTCAGAGTAAATTATAGCTCATCAAAATGCATGCACTTTTTTTTAAATGGTGTTGACCCACTGCAATTTTGTTTCAGTAGAGATTGATGGAATCGGTCACGTACAGATCGCCATCGTTTTCGTACGTCCTTTTTCTAAAATGAAAAACAAGAAACACAGTCCATACATTGTTTCCATAACCGAATTGGCGTGAATGACTAGAAGTAGGTTAAAATAACAACTTGGGTTTATTTCTAGCATTAAAAGAAGATATGTAAAGTGAGCCAGGATTACAGTAGGTCTTAAATCAATGGAACCGCCATCACACCGTTATTGATTTCTTTCTTTGTCGTGTCCCAAAAAAAGGTGAATGACAGTAGGTCGGCCAATTTGTGGACAATACCTTGCAGAATAATACTGTATGAGGTTCCCGTGACGAGGGTTGTAGCCTTACGTCTTATGGCCATAACGCTAACAAAAAAACTCATATTTTTTGTACAGGATACAGCCAGGCCCCTTTTTGTTAGGCCTTGCTATTATAGTTTCTGTCCCTATGTAGCGCGCAGTGGGGATACGGCTTGGCAGCCCGCCTGATCTAATAGTATGGGTGTCACCTAATAGGCTGCGGGTTTGTGACTGTGTGTCTGCTAGTGTGAACAGTGCTCTATGCAAGCCACTAGTGTGCAGTTTTACCATCCAGCCATCACCTCCTCCATATTTGGAAGTGAGTGTGATTGGCTCCCCCTGCACCTGTGATGCCTCCACCTAGTAGGGGTTTAGCTGTATCCTGCTGGAGTAGTAGTAGTTTTTTGGCCTGAGCAATATACAGCTGCAATTCCATCTTGCTGTAAGTAATGATATTCTTTTTTGCTTTTTGATTTTACTTATATTCAGCACAAAAAAAAGATAGTGGCTCTGTTACAATTTTCCTATTGGTCGAAAAAACAGTCGAAGATGGAATGAAAATTCTGAAACCGTATACGGTTTACATAATATATAAATTACATTTATCAATAATTATCACTAGAAATAATTTACTTTTTTATCTGCACTTTAGAATCGAGTTTCATTCTACTTGCCACGTGTTACTGAACTAAATTACGAAGCCAAAATTCATCTACCAAGTCATCATGAGTGATAGTGATGCTGGATCTAGTTTCCGCCATAATCCAAGAAAACGTGTTTGCAGGTTAGTATCATTTTGTGAAAAGCCAATAATGTAGTATTGTGTAGTATTTCGGAAAATTATTTATTTTTCATTTTTTCATATTTACAGATTTACGTCTGACGAAAAAATGCGAATGCTAGAAGAATCGGATTCTGAGCATGAGGAAGAACCATATGTTGCATCTGATGATGAAAACTATGTACCACAAGTGGATGTTACTGAAGAAGATTCAGACATTGAACAAGAAATGGTCATAGAGCAGGAAAAAGAATACGACTCAGACAAAAGTGTTGAGGATGAGTCTGTGCCTCAAAGTGCAGGTGACATTTGGACTGCTAAGGATAAAACTCAATGGTGTAGTGATCCACTGCCAAATACACAAACAAAATCTCGTAATGTCCTAAGACAAAGAGGTGGCCCTGCAGCAATCAGCAACCTGTATTCTGCAAAAGAGCTATTCAAGTCAATCATGACTCCCGAGATGTGTGACATCATATTACGAGAAACGAATCGAAAGGCCAAGAGAGTTTGTGAAGCTTACAACAACGAACTGGTACAACGTTTTCCTGATTCTTCTGAACGGCCACCACAAAAAACATTCAAGCAATTTACTGAAACTGAACTCCATGCATTTTTGGGCATACTGATTGCTGCTGGTGTGCACAGAGACAACAAAGAGAATCTGGAGGAAATGTGGATTGTTGCTGCTCTGTCTCTTATATGTGCAGCCATGTCTCGTGACCGCTTCAAGATGATACTCAGATTTATCAGATTTGACAACGAAAATACACGTGCAGAACGTGTGCAAACAGATAAAGCTGCACCAATACGGGACATCTGGACAATGCTGAACAGAAATCTGAAGAGAGCCTACAAGCCATATAATTGTAGCACCGTCGACGAGCAATTATTTCCATTTAGAGGAAATACTAAATTTACCCAGTATATACCTTCAAAACCAGCTAAATATGGCATAAAGATTTTCTGGGCTTGTGACTCGTCAAACGCCTACCCATTACAAGGTTAGCTCTACACTGGGAAACTAACTGATGGTCCTCGACAAGTAAACATTGGTGAACGAACAGTATTGGACCTAGTGAGCTCGTATAAAGGCTCTGGAAGAAATGTCACCACCGATAACTTCCTTACAACCATGGAACTAGCTAAGGTATTGAACTCCTGGAACATGACATTAGTTGGTACAGTGAGAAAAAACAAAAGGTTCCTACCTAGCAACATGCAGCCAGCCAAATAAAGGCCTGTAAACTCGACAAATTTTGCCTACAATCATGATGCAACAGTTTGTTCATATGTACCAAATAAGAACAAATCAGTCGTGCTTCTATCATCTATGCACATGACAGGAGAAGTTGAAGAGACACTAGCAGCCAAGCCAGAGATAATAAAATACTACAACAAAACAAAAGGCGGAGTTGATGTTATGGATAAAATGTTGGGAGAGTACACTGTGAAACGATGAACATTACGTTGGCCTCTGGCATTTTTCTACAATATGATTGACGTCACTGGGTTAGCATCCTACATCATCTACAGAGAACACAATCCAAGCTTCAGGACAAAGGATTAACGAGGAAAGTTCCTGAAAGATCTCGCAAATCAGCTGTCTATGCCTGCAATTGAAGATCGTAGTACAAACCGAATGATGATCAGAAACCATTTTCTTCGAGGTGCAATAGAAATGGTACTTGGACAATGCATTCTGGTAGCATCGCAAGCAGCAGCTGGCCCTCAAATACTTCATGGTAGTCGTGGACCCTCCCCTGTTGTTGGTAGTTGCTATGTCTGCCGAGACCTGAGGCGAAAACAACGTAAGACTAGAAAGTCTTGTGTGGTTTGTGTGAAACCCATTTGCGATGAACACTTGGTAGCAAAGACAACATGCATTACTTGCGAAGAAAATCAATAAAAAAGTTTCTTACATTTTCTTTTATAATGTAAATGAACAGTTCTTTTACTTGTTTATAATAATAAAATAGCATTATCATTAAAAAAAAATATTCTTTTTTCCTTGCATTATCTTCATTCAAAATATATGAGGGTACATTTGTACCTATGGAGCTTGTTATGGATGCAAAAATATCTCGACCCCTTATCTCGGAAGGGGGTGGAGATATTTTATTGAAATTTGGCCAATATATTCTGGACCAAAACTGCAGAGATGTCACGAAATTTCAGCCCTCTACGACTTTTCGAAAAAAAGTTATTGTAATTTTAAAACGGAATAGTTACAATTGTACCTACTCAGCCGGACGAAGGTTAAAAAAATTTGTCCCCTCAACTTTTTCATAAAACAAATCTGTTTCATTAACAAAATTATGCGTGTGAAAATGAAAAAAATAATTACATAGTTACATAGTTACTTAGGTTGAAAAAAGCCCTAGGTCCATCTAGTTCAAACTTCCTCCACCAGTTCTACATTTGGTCACTAAGGCTAGTTTCACACTTGCGTTAATTACCTTCTGTCGCAATCCACCCTTTTGGAAAACAGCGGAATCCGTTAACGGATTCTGCTGTTTCCCATAGACTTGCATGGATGACTGAATGTTTACCTGCGTTGCTTCCGCTGGCCGACGCTGCGTTGCTTCCGCCGGGCGGAAGGAACGCAGCATGTAACGTTTTTTGAGCGGTGGAATGCTTTATTTTTTCACTGCGCATGCTCTTTTTTTTCCAATCACAGAAACTTTATTTTGTCTCTCGGTTTTGAGAGCGCTCAGCTGATCGCCCGGCAGCTGGGTTATCAGCTGATCGTTCACAATAGTCTGCTGCCAGTAAAACTGTAAAGAAAAAAAAAAAAAAAAAAAGCTTTGCGTTGTTTTGTACAATCCGTTGCATCCGTTGTGCCACTATATGCAACACATCCCTTGCATCCATCACATGACTCGCCAACCCCAGGGCCTTAGGTGACTCGGTGTCAGGCCGGACTAGTCCGGGGTAGTCAGCGGTGGCGGGGCCCAACTCTGTGACCCTGGTGGAGTCGGTTAATGATGTGGCGATATTGGGGGAGACGGTGATAATGTTTATATGAATATTCGTGACGCCACCTGTGGTAATTTGCAGCTATGGAGCCGCAGCTGCTGGGAGGGACCTCCGGGGCTGGTGTTATGGCAGCTGAGGTGTTTCTTGCTCTCCACAGGTAGAGTGGATGCCCCGGGGCAACCTTTGGGTGCTTGGTAAAGTCTATGGTGTTTGTTAACGAGGTGCAGGATAAACCAGACGACAAAGGGCTTGCAGTTAAGATGTTTTACTCACTGTTCAGTCACTGCGGTAGCTACTCGGTTACCCACGGAATGCCAGGATCCGCTGTCAGGGGCCGGATAGGTCAAGGGTCAGTCCCGGTGTACCCTTTTTGTGTGTGTCCTTTTCTGACTGGCTTCCTAGCCTTCGACTGTTTTAGCTGGTCTCGGGCCTCCACCACAGGGCCTGTACAAAGGGGGCTGACCACAGTCGTATCTTGCCCTCTTCACCGGGGATCTGTGGCGGGCAGTGGCCCTGGGCGCTTGCAACAATCTCCCAGGCCTTCGGTTTCACTTTTGAGGAATTGTCTTTCTTCCCTCTGTCTAGGGACCGTCCCTGAATGCAGCCAGATCCCTCCACCTGATGTTGTCAGTGGATCAGGTCATGGGACAATTGCCCTTCCGTGGCCCTGGAATCCTTTCCTTCTTCGAGTGTCACCTGGGCCTAACTAGACCCCAGGATCTCCACCAGTAACCTCCTTCTGTCTCTGTCCTTTCTCTCTCTGCTGTCCTTTCCTGACATCCCACCTCCTCACTCCTTCTCTCTCACTGCTTGACAGGCTGACTGAACTTGAACTTCCTAGTTCCCTTTGTCTACTCTCTCTTTCTGACTCCTCCCACACACCCACTGACTAGGCCCCACCCACACCATTGGGACCAGTGATTGGACTTACGGCCCCATGACTAAATCTATGGGGGTTGCTGCCACTATCTCTGACCCGGGGTATGCCTACCAATTGGTGTGTGCAAGTTTTGTCTGTACACCGGCAGTTGACCCCATTCTTACCCGGGCTGAGGTGCAGTATCTTCTGTGGTGACGGTAGCCTCAGGGGCGTCACACACACAACGCAATGCAACGGATGCCATTCAACGCAAGTGTGAAACTAGCCTTAGTCATTTATAACCAACAATGTTGTGTGTACAGAGCAAATCATCCAGCCCTTTTTTAAAAGCTGTTATAGGGGGCGTGGCCTGGCAATGGAGGAGTGAGGACACTACTCACCCTTGCTCCCATGCCTGGAGAGGCCCTAGACCCTTTTTAGGCCTGCAACACACATCTGTGCCTCCGGTACGTGTTTGGTACGTTTTTGCACGTACTGGAGACACGAGACACGTTGACCAATGTTACCCTATGGTAGATGGCGCACACACACGTAAAATCACACGGAACGTGTGTCCGTGTGGTAAGTATGTGTGTGCGTTTTTCCACACAGTCGAAATGTCAATTTTTGGTCGTCAACACGCAGGCACGGACCCGCTAAAGTCAATGGGTCCGTGCCTGCACGGACGGCACACGTAGCATGTCCGTGTTCAGCACGTATCGTCCGTGTGCATTTTTAATCCAAACATCAGCAACACTTGTTTCCAATCTATCAGGTCAATTGAAGGCCATTAATTCTGGTGCCAAACACTCATATCCTGTCTCATTTGCACGCCAGTTGGCAGCTGGGCACCTGTCCTCTCACTGCAGGGGAACACTTAGCTAATACAACACCACAGGTACTCATAATGGCGCCAAGGATCGATACAGAGAGGCTGATTGGGGAAGTAGAGAGGCATCCAGAGCTATGGGACACACGTGTTGATGAATACCACGACAGGTTGATGGTGGAGAGAGCATGGATGTCTGTGGCTGAACAAGTCTACCCCAGAAATGGATGGTCTCAAAGCACCCCTGGAAGGAAAAATAAATATGGTGAGTACAGATATTTTCATGGCTTCTGTCATTACCTACATGTGCTCATTCTGTAGGGAGATTTTATCATTATTTTTAAAGTATATGTCATTTATTAATGCCACTGACTCATTTTCAGCTACACTAGTGGCACACATACTGGAAAGTGTGGATCTTATTGGTTTTGGATAAATCTTTGCTTTTTCCATAATGTACAAATGGATATTTGGCCTTTTAAGCATTTCATGCATTTTCCAAATACATTTCATGTTGGTAAAGCTACAGGTCTACATGTCTTAAATCTGACAGACCTATATACAGTCATATTAAAAAATTTGGGCACCCCTATTAATGTTAACCTTTTTTCTTTATAACAATTTGGGTTTTTGCAACAGCTATTTCAGTTTCATATATCTAATAACTGATGGACTCAGTAATATTTCTGGATTGAAATGAGGTTTATTGTACTAACAGAAAATGTGCAATCCGCATTTAAACAAAATTTGACTGACCGGTGCAAAAGTATGGGCACCCTTATCAATTTCTTGATTTGAACACTCCTAACTACGTTTTACTGACTTACTAAAGCACTAAATTGGTTTTGTAACCTCATTGAGCTTTGAACTTCATAGGCAGGTGTATGCAATCATGAGAAAAGGTATTTAAGGTGGCCATTTGCAAGTTGTTCTCCTATTTGAATCTCCTATGAAGTGTGGCATCATGGGCTCCTCAAAACAACTCTCAAATGATCTGAAAACAAAGATTATTCAACATAATTGTTCAGGTGAAGGATACAAAATGTTGTCTCAGAGATTTAAACTGTCAGTTTCCACTGTGAGGAACATAGTAAGGAAATGGAAGAACACAGGTACACTTCTTGTTACGTCCAGAAGTGGCAGGCCAAGAAAAATATCAGAAAGGCAGAGAAGAAGAATGTTGAGAACAGTCAAGGACAATCCACAGACCACCTCCAAAGACCTGCAGCTTCATCTTGCTGCAGATGGTGTCAATGTGCATCGGTCAACAATGCAGCGCACTTTGCACAAGGAGAAGCTGTATGGGAGAGTGATGCGAAAGAAGCCGTTTCTGCAAGCACGCCACAAACAGAGTCGCCTGAGGTATGCAAAAGCACATTTGGACAAGCCAGTTACATTTTGGAAGAAGGTCCTGTGGACTGATGAAACAAAGATTGAGTTGTTTGGTCATACGTAAAGGCGTTATGCATGGAGGCAAAAAAACACGGCATTCCAAGAAAAGCACTTGCTACCCACAGTAAACTTTGGTGGAGGTTCCATCATGCTTTGGGGCTGTGTGGCCAATGCCGGCACCGGGAATCTTGTTAAAGTTGAGGGTCGCATGGATTCAACTCAGTATCAGCAGATTCTTGACAATAACGTGCAAGAATCAGTGACGAAGTTGAAGTTACGCAGGGGATGGCTATTTCAGCAAGACAATGATCCAAAACACCGCTCCAAATCTACTCAGGCATTCATGCAGAGGAACAATTACAATGTTCTAGAATGGCCATCCCAGTCCCCAGACCTGAATATCATTGAACATCTGCGGGATGATTTGAAGCATGCTGTTCTTGCTCGGCGACCATCGAACTTAACTGAACTGGAATTGTTTTGTAAACAGGAATGGTCAAATATACCTTCATCCAGGATCCAAGAACTCATTAAAAGCTACAGGAAGCGACTAGAGGCTATTATTTTTGCAAAAGGCAGATCTACAAAATATTAATGTCACTTTTATGTTGAGGTGCCCATACTTTTGCACCGGTCAAATTTTGTTTAAATGTGGATTGCACATTTTCTGTTAGTACAATAAACCACATTTCAATCCAGAAATATTACTGAGTCCATCAGTTATTAGATATATGAAACTGAAATAGCTGTTGCAAAAACCCAAATTGTTATGAAGAAAAAAGATTAACATTAATAGGGGTGCCCAAATGTTTTCATATAACTGTAGTTTATTGTTGGTGTGCAACATCCCTATACACATTGCTTCACCTGCATAGGACTGCAAGGTTTTTATTTTTTGTGTTTGGATCCATTTTTGTAAATGTTCTATTCTTTTTTATAGTCTTTAGGCCGCTTTACATGCTGCGATATTGTGACCGATATCGCTAGCGTGGATACCCGCCCCCATCGGTTGTGCGGCATGGGCAAATCGCTGCCCATTGCGCACAACATCGCCCAGACCCATCACACTACTTACCTGCCCTGCGACGTCGCTGGTACCAGCGAAACGCCTCCTTTCTAAAGGGGCAGTTCGTTCAGCGTCACAGCGATGTCACAGCTGCGTCACTGAACCGCCGCACAATAGAAGCGGAGGGGCGGAGATGAGTGGAACGAACATCCCGTCCACCTACTTCCTTCCACATTGCGGGCGGGAGGCAGGTGAGGAGAGGTTCCTCATTCCTGCGGTGTCACACGGAGCGATGTGTGCTGCCGCAGGAACGAGGAACAACTTCGTTACTGCTGCAGCAACGATATTAGAGAATGGACCCCCATGTCACCGATGAGCGATTTTGCATGTTTTTGCAACGATGCAAAATCGCTCAAAGGTGTCCTACGCAACGGCATCGCTACAGCGACCGGATGTGCGTAACAAATTCAGTGACCCCAACGAGATCACTTGAGCGATGTCGCAGCGTGTAAAGCGGCCTTTAGTGTTCAAAAATAGTACGCATATGGCAATGCATGTTTTTTTGGTCAGTATTTTTGTCAAGGTATATGTATGCCTTAACAGTTGTTTTTTAGATACAAAAAACAAGCTGGATTTTTTACATTAGAAATTTGTATTGTCATGTGAACTGGGTTATTATGGCTTGCTTATGTGTTTGAAATGTCACTATATGCTAGACTTGGTTGTTGTTTTTGTTTTCTTTATTAATTTTATAAAGACATATTATGTAGGAACATTACAAGAACTTAGTGGCATAGATTTGGTAATTTGATTTTTGTTAAAAAAATACTGTTGAATTGTTACAGTGGATATGGTGAAACGGCGGTGGCGGTCTGCACGTGACCAATTTCTTCGCGATATTTAACCCAGTGGCTACCACAGCTGCAGCTTCCAATTAGAAAAAATATGTCCATTATGACAGACTCAGCTACCTTATGCCAATTATGGAGGCAGGGCCGTATTTACCATTAGGCACCCGTGGTCCTGTGCCTAGGGCGGCAGGATGCAGGGGGCGGCACCTTCTAGCAGTAAAAAAAAAAAAAAAAAATTTTTTTTCTTTTTTACACATTCATTAAATCCGCTGTATTTTCGGAGGGGGGGAAGGGGGAGAGGCACACCTTTTATTTATTTGTATCCGCGTCAATTAAGACGCGAATGCAGACAAACTGCGGCGGCCGAGCACAGAGAGGTGATTGACCCAGAAACTGCCGGCGCCTGCACTTCCGGGGTCACAGGCGCGCCAATCAGCTCCTTCCTCTGTCCTGCGTCCAATGCTGTGTGGATTTCACATGCAGAGCTCACAGCAGGACGCCGCAGAGGACGCCGCGATGGAAGCCGGTGTCAGAAGAGGATAGTCACGTGAGCCAGGAAGATGACGGCGGGCCCTGGAGCAGGTAAGTGCTCGCAGAGCTGAAGATTCATAAGGAGCGTGGGGGTGTCTCTAATGCAGACTGGAGATCTGCATATGGGGTGGGAGGAGAGAGGCTGATACTGGGGGAGACTTGGGGGAAGAGAAGTGGATACTGGGGGAGGCTGGGAGGAGAGAGTCTGATGCTGGGGGAGGCTGGGAGGGGGGAGGCTGACGCTGGGGGAGGCTGGGAGGAGGGAGGCTGATGCTGAGGGAGGCTGATGCTGGGGGAGGCTGGGATGGGGGGAGGCTGGGAGGGGGGAGGCTGGGAGGAGGGAGGCTTGGAGGGGGGAGGCTGGGAGGAGAGAGGCTGATGCTGGGGGAGGCTGATGCTGGGGGAGGCTGGGAGGGGGGAGGCTGGGAGGAGGGAGGCTGATGCTGAGGGAGGCTGGGAGGAGGGAGGCTGGGAGGAGAGAGGCTGATGCTGGGGGAGGCTGGGAGGAGGGAGGCTGATGCTGAGGGAGGCTGATGCTGGGGGAGGCTGGGAGGAGAGAGGCTGATGCTGGGGGAGGCTGGGAGGAAAGAGGCTGATGTTGAGGGAGGCTGATGCTGGGAGAGGCTGATGATGCGGGAGGCTCGGAGGAGAGAGGCTGATGCTGAGGGAGGCTGATGCTGGGGGAGGCTGGGAGGAGAGAGGCTGATGCTGGGGGAGGCTAAGAGGGGGGAGGCTTTTGCTGGGGGAGAGAGGCTGATGCTGGGGGAGGCTGATGCTGGGGGAGGCTGGGAGGAGAGAGGCTGATGCTGGGGGAGGCTGATGCTGGGGGAGGCTGGGAGGGGGAGGCTGATGCTGGGGGAGGCTGGGAGGAGAGAGGCTGATGCTGGGGGAGGCTGATGCTGGGGGAGGCTGGGAGGGTGGAGGCTGATGCTGGTGGGGCTGATGCTGGGGGAAGCTGGGGGAGAGAGGCTGATGCTAGGGGAAGCTGGGGGAGAGAGGCTGATGCTGGGGGAAGCTGGGGGAGAGAGGCTGATGCTGGGGGAAGCTGGGGGAGAGAGGCTGATGCTGGGGGAGGCTGGGGGGAGAGAGGCTGAAGCTGGGGGACGCTGGGGGGAGAGAGGTTGATGCTGAGGGGGCTGGGGGGAGAGAGGCTGCTGGTGAAGGCGGGGGAGAGTGGCTGCTGCTGGGGGAATGGGAGAGAGGGGCCAATCCTAAAGACAGAGGACAAGGGTTGAGGGATAGTGCAATGACAAAATCGATGGCGGGGGAGTGTAAGAACTCAGAATGAGAGGGGGGCAGCATTGGGAGCTCATTATGGAGAAGGGGCAGCATGTGTGGGCTCAGTATGGAGTGGAGCAATGTAGGGGAGTCAATATCAAGAGTGGGGTACTGTGTTGTGTGTGTGTGTGTGTGTGTGTGGGAGGGGTGTCTCAGCATAAGCGTTAGTGTGGTGGTCTTAGTATGATGAATGGGGCAGCATGGAGGTGTCATTATGAAAAAGAGGAAGGCAGCATTAGGAGCTCATGGAGAGGGGCAGCATGCATGGGACATTGTGAGGAGGGAACAGCATGCATGGGAAACTGTGAGGAGGGAGCAGCATGCATGGGACATTGTGAGGAGGGGGCAGCATGCATGGGACATTGTGAGGACGGGGAAGCATGCATGGGACATTGTGAGGAGGGGGAAGCATGCATGGGACATTGTGAGGAGGGGGAAGCACGCATGGGACATTGTGAGGAGGGGGCAGCACGCATGGGGCATTGTGAGGAGGGGGCAGCACGCATGGGACATTGTGAGGAGGGGGCAGCATGCATGGGACATTGGGAGGGGGGACAGCATGCATGGGACATTGTGAGGAGGGAGCAGCATGCATGGGACATTGTGAGGAGGGAGCAGCATGGATGGGACACTGTGAGGAGGGGGTAGCATGCATGGGACACTGTGAGGAGGTGGCAGAATGCCTGGGACATTGTGAGGAGGGGGCAGCATGCATGGGACATTGGAAGGAGGGGGCAGCATGCATGGGACATTGTGAGGAGGGGGCAGCATGCATGGGACATTGTGAGGAGGGGGCAGCATGCATGGGACATTGTGAGGAGGGGGCAGCATGCATGGGACATTGTGAGGAGGGAGCAGCATGCATGGGACATTGTGAGGAGGGGGCAGCAAGCATGGGACATTGTGAGGAGGGGGCAGCAAGCATGGGACATTGTGAGGAGGGGGCAGCATGATGTGAGGTCAATGTGCAGATCATATTTCATAATTGAGGAAGGTGTGGTGGGTATAATTTATAAGGGATGGCAGTGTGTAGTTTATTAGGGGCAGTGTGACAGTCACAGTGTATAAGTGGGGACGGTGGGGTGGGAATATTTTATACTCATGCTATGTTTTGATGTGCCTGTGGTGATCCCCATGGGGGGGGGGGGGGTTAGTGCCCTTCGTTTCTCATTGATACTTTTTCAAGTGTAGATGTCGTGTGCGAAAACTCAGTGTTACGTTGTCACTAAGGGGCGCGACCACTTAAAGTGCCTAGGGCAGCACAAAGGCAAAATACAGCCCTGTATGGAGGTGACAAAGTAAGTTTAAAACATGTGATCACATGGGTTTATTGATTACATTTAAACTCTCATTAATATTGTCATTTCATCACATAGTACCGAGGATAATCTAGAAGACAGTGAGGAAGCACAGTCCATAATCTTATCAGCAACAGCAACATCAGCATCAGCATCAGAGATGGAGCCAACCTCCTATCAACAACCCACAACCCAGAACACCATCAAGCCAGAAGCAGACGAAGTGTCATCTGATTTGGGTTTGGGAACAAGTTAATCCACTATTCCAATCACAGGCCAGTCTACAGGGCAACAAAGTGGCCCATCACCAGTTCTTGCAGAGAGTAGTCCACAACAACATGTTGGCACACAGCCAAAAACAACAACAAATAACCTGCGCACAATAGCTCAATCTATCCGTGAACGCAGACATAGGCGTTATGAGGATTTACGTTCCCTGCCAAATATCATTGATACCAGAATAATACACATGATGAATTCACTGATACCAGAGAGTGAAGGAGAGAGATTTCGTCGCTCCCTCTCTTGCATTGGTTGCACCTGATAGGCAGGACAGATTGAGGGCATCCATAATCACACTGATTTCTGCTACCCAACGTCAGCCTGAGACCATATATGTGTCACGCTCCCCGGCTCCCCTGTCACGCTCTCCGGCTCCCCTGCCATGCTCCCCGACTCCCCTGCCACGCTCCCCGGCTCCCCTGCCTCGCTCCCCGGCTCCTCTGCCAGGCGTCCCCCGCTCCACAGCCTCCATGCCCCATCACCTGCGGTCGCCAGGCAGCCCGGTCCCCGCTCCCGGCGCCCGTCGGCAGCTCTGCTCCAGCCCGGCTCTCCTGCCTCCTGTTCACTGCTCCCTGCTCTGGCTTCTGGCACCTGGGCCTCGCGCATGCGCATTAGGGCGCGCGCGGTCATTGACCCTCTCTTAAAGGGCCAGTGTCCTCCAACAGGATATTGAAGAATCAGGTACAGGGTATATAGGGAGATCCTTTCCAAGTGGGCGGGGCCTGTTCTTCGTGTTTTGCTAAGCTAGGAGTCAGGTCTCCTTGTGTCT
The DNA here is from genome assembly GCF_048569485.1 of Anomaloglossus baeobatrachus. Classification (NCBI taxonomy): domain Eukaryota; kingdom Metazoa; phylum Chordata; class Amphibia; order Anura; family Aromobatidae; genus Anomaloglossus; species Anomaloglossus baeobatrachus. Next base: position 326,596,562 of record NC_134354.1, read on the forward strand.
TGTGGTATACTTACCTATCTCTCTCCTAGAGCCGCTCCTGCCTCGCCAACCGGTCCTGACGATACCCGAACCCCGAACGGTGACGGTCTGCCATCCCGTCAGTTCATACCATCTCCGATCCCTGTGGTGACCCGTCTTCTCGCTCCATCGGTTCCGGACTCTGCCTGACGTCATCTCGGCCTCCGAACCTGAGCTCCATCACCCGGACTACCTTCAGTGACTCCGTGGTCCCAGGGACTTCTACACTCCACTCCTCTGAACGGACTGTCCTGCTACCCGTTGTGCTCCGGCTACCGGGCACCTTGCCTTCGGTGAGGTGTTCAGCCCAGTGGATCCACCTCCTGGGTCTGCCCGTCCACCTGGCCCTAACAGTAAGAACAGGCCATGGATCCCGCCGAAGCACTAGCGTCCCAGCTGGGCACCTTGCAGCAGGAACTCTTACGACAGCGCGAGACCCAGTCCCGCATGCTAGCCTTCATGTCCTCGGTGGATACCCGCCTGCACACGCTGCAAGCAACTGCCACGTCCCTGGCATCTCAGGTTACTACTGCACAGTCCACGGCCAAGGTTCCCGTGGCGGCTACCTCAGAAGCTTCTAAACTCCGCTTGGCCTCTCCACCCCGATATGCCGGAGATCCCAAGACCTGCAGAGGATTCTTAAACCAGTGCTCCCTCCATTTCAAGCTGCTTCCGCACCTGTTTGCCTCCGACCAAGCCAAGGTGGCGTTTGTGATGTCCCATCTAGAGGGTGAGGCACTGGCCTGGATGAACCCCTTGTGGGAGAAGGAGGACCCTGTGACCACTAACATCCAGGACTTCCTGCAGGCGTTTAGAACCACCTTTGACGAACCCGGACGTGCCGCCGCATCCTCCTCATCACTCCTCAGGCTACGTCAGGGGACCATGACGGTGGGGCAGTATGCCATCCGCTTCCGCACTTTGGCCTCAGAATTGGGGTGGAACAATGAAGCCCTCACCGCCGCCTTCTGGGAAGGACTCTCCAGTCGTATTAAGGACGAGCTGGCAGGCCGCGATGTTCCTTCCACCCTGGATGCCCTGATCGCACTAGCCACCCGCGTGGACCTCAGATTCCAGGAACGATCCAAAGAGGTGTCCCGTGAGAGATGTCCGATACGGCATTCCTCTCCTCCGCAGAAGCCCGCCGTACTTCAGTCAGCGTCGTCTGGTGTCTCTGTCCACGAGCCCATGCAGATTGACCGTTTGCGGCAGTCCGAACAACGCCGAGCAGAACGGCTCGCCAAGGGCCTCTGCTTCTACTGCGGAGAGGGCACACACCTGCTACGTTCCTGTCCAGAGAGGCTGGGAAACTGCAAAGCCTAGGGTTGGTAGGAGAGGCCACCCTAGGTGCTGGGACTCTCTCAGACCCGGTTATGTGGACTGTTCAAGTAACAACGGGAGAGACGCGGTTCACGGCCGAGGCGTACCTCGATTCCGGGGCAGCATGCAATTTCATCCAGCAGGCCCCGGTGGACAAGTACCAGGTGCCTGTTACTCCACTCGACAAACCCCTTCGTGATTGCCTCTGTAGATGGGAGACCCCTCTCTGACACCATCTCGTGGATCACCAAGCCGGTGGAACTACGTATCGGTGCCCTGCACACCGAGAACATCGCTCTCTACGTCCTCCCACACATGTCTCATCAAATCCTGCTGGGACTCCCTTGGTTACGGACACACGAACCGTCAGTCAGCTGGTGTACTGGTGAAATCACCCGATGGGGCTCCTCTTGCCACGAGAACTGTCTGAAGACTATACAGCCCATCCGACGACCTCCGGTTCCGGAGTCCCTACCGGGACTGCCCTCGGCCTATTGGTCCTTCGCGGACGTCTTTGATAAAAAGGAGTCAGAGGTACTGCCGCCACATCGTCCTTATGACCGTGCCATCGACCTACTCCCGGGAACTACACCACCTCGAGGACGGATATATCCTCTGTCTCCTGCTGAAACAAGGGCCATGTCTGCCTACATCACGGAGAACCTGGCAAGGGGATTCATTCGGAGATCCTCCTCTCCTGCTGGAGCAGGCTTCTTCTTCGTTAAGAAGAAAGAGGGCGACCTACGCCCATGCATTGACTACCGGGGATTGAACCAAATCACCGTGAAAAATAAATACCCCCTGCCGCTCATCCCCGAATTGTTTGATCGGCTTAGAGGAGCTCGTGTGTTTACCAAGTTGGATCTTCGGGGTGCCTACAACCTGGTCCGCATCCGCTCTGGGGACGAATGGAAGACTGCATTCAATACTCGAGATGGGCACTATGAATACTGTGTGATGCCCTTCGGCCTGTGTAACGCACCAGCAGTCTTTCAGGAATTGGTGAACGACGTGTTCCGGGACCTTCTCTACGTCTGTGTGGTGGTGTATCTTGATGATATCCTGGTCTTCTCTCCGGACCTCCAGACCCACAGAGAGAACGTGCAGCTGGTACTACAAAGACTGAGAGAGAATCGGCTGTACGCCAAGTACGAGAAGTGTGTCTTCGAGCAGTCTTCTCTTCCCTTCCTGGCTTACGTAATCTCCGATACCGGTCTGCAGATGGACCCGGAGAAGGTCTCTTCCCTCAACTGGCCCCCTCCTTCCGGACTGAAGGCAATCCAATGCTTTCTTGGATTCGCAAACTATTACCGTCAGTTCATCCCTCACTTCTCTGCCCTGACTGCACCTGTCTCCGCCTTGACCAAGAAGGGGGCTAATCCAAAGGACTGGTTACCTGCGGCCGACGCCGTGTTTGGCTCCCTGAAACAGGCATTTGCTTCCTCCCCTGTGCTCCACCGTCCTGAGTTAAACCGACAGTTCACCTTGGAGGTGGATGCCTCCTCCTCGGGAGCCGGAGCAGTGCTCATGCAGAAGTCCTCCTCCGGGAAGATGGTTACTTGCGGTTTCTACTCCAAGGGCTTCTCAGCGCCTGAACGCAACTACACCATCGGTGACCAAGATCTATTAGCAGTCAAACTGGCTCTGGAGGAATGGCGCTACCTTCTGGAGGGAGCAGTGTACCCTGTGATCATTTACACGGACCACAAGAACCTGGAATACCTGCGGTCCGCTCAGCGACTGAACCCACGGCAAGCCAGGTGGTCCTTGTTCTTTGCCAGGTTCGATTTTCAGCTCCATTTTCGACCCGCGGACAAGAATGTGCGAGCAGATGCCTTGTCCAGGTCATTCATATCCATGGAACAGGAGGAGGAGACATCCCAGCCCATCATCTGCCCAAGTAAAATCATTCCGGTGGCCCCTGTCACCCTGGCCCAGATACCGCCCGGGAAGACCTATGTCTCTGAGACTGACAGGCAAAAAGTGTTGCACTGGGGCCATGCCTCAAATATAGCTGGCCATGCTGGTCAGAAGAAAACATGGAGTACAATTGTACGTCACTACTGGTGGCCATCCCTTCGCACGGACGTCGCTTCTTTTGTCTCAGCCTGCTCCTCTTGTGCCAGGAACAAGACGCCCAAACACCTGCCATATGGTCGTCTTCTGCCTCTGCCTATACCCTCCATTCCGTGGCAACACATTGCAATGGACTTTATTACAGACTTGCCCCTGTCCTCCGGACACACAGTCATATGGGTCGTGGTGGATCGGTTCTCCAAAATGGCTCATTTCGTCCCTATGGCTGGACTGCCCTCACCCCCAGGAACTCGCTGACGCTTACATACAGCACATCTTCCGGTTGCATGGCTTTCCATCACACATTGTGTCCGACAGAGGAACTCAGTTTACCTCCCGCGTCTGGAGGGCTCTCTGCAGACATCTGGGAGTGACTCTGGACTTTTCTTCAGCCTACCATCCTCAGTCGAATGGCCAAGTGGAACGAGTCAATCAGATCTTGACCTCCTTCTTACGTCACTACGTTAACGCCCATCACGACGACTGGTCCACGCTTCTTCCTTGGGCTGAATTCTCCCATAACCACCACGTCAGTGAGTCCTCCTCCAGCTCTCCCTTCCATGTCATTTACGGACTTCAGCCTTCTGTCCCTTTACCTGTATCCTCTTCCTCGGATGTCCCTGCTGCTGATGCTGTAGTCCGTGACTTTACAACAATTTGGGACTCTGTCAAGACGTCTCTTGGACGTGCTTCCCTGCGGATGAAAAGACACGCAGACAAGAGGCGTCTGGATCCTCCGTGTTTCTCTCCAGGAGATATGGTCTGGCTTGCTTCCAAGTACGTCCGATTGAAGCTACCATCATACAAGCTGGGTCCTCGCTACATCGGGCCGTTTAAAGTCCTCAGCAAAATAAATGAGGTCTCCTACAAGCTGCAGCTCCCGGCCACGATGAGAATACCCAACTCCTTCCACGTCTCCCTGCTCAAGCCGGTTGTCCTTGGTCCCTTCTCCGCTGCTGCCAGTTCTGCTCCTCCTCCTATTGCTGATGATGACATCTATGCGGTAAGGGATATCGTGGCCATGAAGACCGTGCGGGGCCGACAGTTCTTCCTGGTGGACTGGGCTGGGTATGGTCCTGAGGATAGGTCCTGGGAACCCCGGGAGAATGTGGGTACTCCCCTGATACGTGCCTTCCTGTCCCGATTGCGGGGAGGGGGGCGTGGGGGAGGGGGTACTGTCACGCTCCCCGGCTCCCCTGTCACGCTCTCCGGCTCCCCTGCCACGCTCCCCGGCTCCCCTGCCACGCTCCCGGGCTCCCCTGCCTCGCTCCCCGGCTCCTCTGCCAGGCATCCCCCGCTCCACAGCCTCCATGCCCCATCACCTGCGGTCCCCAGGCAGCCCGGTCCCTGCTCCCGGCGCCCGTCGGCAACTCTGCTCCAGCCCGGCTCTCCTGCCTCCTGTTCACTGCTCCCTGCTCTGGCTTCTGGCACCCGGGCCTCGCGCATGCGCATTAGGGCGCGCGCGCGGTCATTGACCCTCTCTTAAAGGGCCAGTGTCCTCCAACAGGATATTGAAGAATCAGGTACAGGGTATATAGGGAGATCCTTTCCAAGTGGGCGGGGCCTGTTCTTCGTGTTTTGCTAAGCTAGGAGTCAGGTCTCCTTGTGTCTTGTGGTATACTTACCTATCTCTCTCCTAGAGCCGCTCCTGCCTCGCCAACCGGTCCTGACGATACCCGAACCCCGAACGGTGACGGTCTGCCATCCCGTCAGTTCATACCATCTCCGATCCCTGTGGTGACCCGTCTTCTCGCTCCATCGGTTCCGGACTCTGCCTGACGTCATCTCGGCCTCCGAACCTGAGCTCCGTCACCCGGACTACCTTCAGTGACTCCGTGGTCCCAGGGACTTCTACACTCCACTCCTCTGAACGGACTGTCCTGCTACCCGTTGTGCTCCGGCTACCGGGCACCTTGCCTTCGGTGAGGTGTTCAGCCCAGTGGATCCACCTCCTGGGTCTGCCCGTCCACCTGGCCCTAACAATATGTTTTCGAAGTGATAGAACAATGGAGAGCAAATCCACGTGGCCCACACACAAACACGACACAACTAACTGTGGAAACCCAAATTGATGAACATACATCTAATTCTCAACAAAATACTGTAGTGCAACAAACACATATACAGTGGCCATCTACTTCTTTGGGTAGTGATTCATAAAATAGGCCAACAACTATCCCACACCAAACAGGTACGTTATTTACACAAATGCCATCACAACAGCCATCTTTTTACCAACAAGGCCCCCAACAGACACCTATGCAATCCTCTATTAGCTATCCGAGTAATGTAAGTAATGTTCATAGACTACCACAAATGGTTCATCAACCAGCATCCTTCCATATGCAACCTAATCTACAGCAACAGTACTTTCAAAGTCAGCCTTACCCTACCAACTTCACATACACACATACTCAGCCTCTGCCATCACATCAATATGTACCACCTACACTTGGTCTTCCATCTGGTCAAACAACTACAGCTATGTTTGTTCCAAGCACAACAAATGTCACTAGTGTAAACACTGTTCAGGCACTTTCTACAACCTCTAGTGTTGTGCAGCCAACGTATTCAGTAGGTGACAATGCCATGGAGACTACACAGGAAAGCATCACTAGCCTTGATGATTTAGTGGACACATAATTTGATATAGTAATTACAGAATTTCATTTTGGAATGTTTTCTTGGTTACGCCTGTTTGCAAAACATTCCAAAATGTTACATATTACTAAGTCCATATGTTAAGGTTTCTATCTGTCATAAGGGGTCAAAATGCTATTTAACGTTACTCTATCACTTTCCAAACAGTACCTGCATGTTGAAATGTTGCCTTGCTCTGGACATGAGGTTATGACCATCCATTTAAAACAACTGTGTTCTGGGAAAATATGCACGCACATAACCAACTACATTTACATTCAAACACCTTTATCTATTTTGAAAAATCCAGCCAATATGCAGTATCTGCATATGGTCTGGTCCCATACTTGTATTCCAATAGTGTCAAACAAATTATGTTTCTGTGACATTATTGCATAATACAGTATGGTGTTTTGTCTGGGATAATGTCTCAGTTCAAATTTTGTATAAAAAAAAACAAAAAAATACAGGGTGTCTTGCAAAAGATAACAGGCATACATAGGTTATTAAAAAAAACAGTAATAATTTGTTGTTGACAACATTGGCTCAAAAAGTTAATTTCTTTATCAATAATATTGTGACAAACACAAAAACTCATATTTAGTACTTAGTTTGTGATACAATAACACTCAATATAGTATTTTTGAAAACCAAAATACCAAAAAATTTACATAAATATATACCAATGTATGGCCATTTTCTCTTTTGTGATACATACAGTATGTGTTTGTGAAAATGTAACCGAGTGATAGAACTATATAAAAATGTACAAACTAAACATTACTAGGCAGATTTAAACTGAAATAATCTTTAAACAGATTCCTCACTTGTAGACCAGAAGTGGCCAAATTGGTTCTTCCACTACCATTACCTACTAATGGGGCATTTAGAGCTGGCACATCGCCAATGTCATCGTCATTGCTTTCATGTAATCTACAGTAATTATGTAAAATTACTGTAGCTTTCATGACAGCCTTGACGGTGGTTGGTTGGAGCTGGATGGTGGTTTGATAAATGCACATCTTCATGCTAAAATGCAAAAGGCTCGTTCAACATAGCAACGTGCTCTGGCCAATGTGCTATTAAATTGGGCTTTTGATCTGTCCAGTCCTCGTCTTGGATAAGGACGCATCAAATACCTAGACAAGGCAAACACCTGATCTGCAACCATCACAAATGGTGCATTAGGTCCATTAGTACCAGGTAAAGGTCTGGGTTCAGGCAAATTTAGATTATCAGACATTAATTGCTTGCTAAACGTGAGCTTCTGAAAATTCTAGCATCAGAGGCACTGCCATAGGCACCAATATCAGCAAACAGAAAACAGTAGTTAGTGTCTACCAAAGCCAAAATAACTACAGAAAAAAACTTGTGCAAATTAAAATATCTAGAACCAGAGTTAAGTGGTTTCTTCACCCTAACATGTTTGCCGTCTTTGGCGCCAAGACAGTTTGGAAATTATGTTTTCTCAAAATAATTTTCAGAAATGCACATCCAATCCTGTGATGTAGGCTGCTACATGACATGATGTTTAAGGGTTTCCCATAGCACAGTGCAGGTATGCAGTATTATCATGCCAATTGTCGATCTTCCCAATAAAAATTCAAAATGGAGACTGCTGATGGATTGCCCAGTTGCAAGGTAACTAAAAATAACAAGGACATGACATTATTATGTATATTATTTATAGTGGGATATTTATTTGTTACTAATGTTTAATACAATGGCTGGATACATACACTGTGTAACAATTTTTGTATGCCTTCTTTAAAAAATCAGAAAGAAAAAACGTTTATTTCCATATTGGAAAATTGATTATATTAATGTTTAATAAACATGATTGTTTGAATTTTGAATCTCGTTTCATTCTTCTTTTACATGGTAGAATGGTATGTCTAAGCACTCTGACCATGTTTTTTTTTTTACAGAAAAATGGTAATATAGGATTTTATAAAATGTTTAAACAAACAGACATACATATATGAATGTACATATGGTTATTTACTGCATGTGTCAAAATAGAAACACATTTTAAACCAACAAAGTCACGTCTGAGTAGACAATAAAACATACCGTAAAGTAACCAACAAGCGCTTCTCAGGGGAGATGCTGAGATGCATACAGGTGTCCTGATGCTTCAATTGGTGATGCACTAGGCCAAGGATGTTGTCAAAGGACGTTATGGTTATATGACAGTATGCTTGAAATTTTGCAGGAAATTTGTGCATTTCACCATAAAGAATGTTAAAATATCCATGCGTTTTCCTGAGCTTGACATGGGGGTGGATCCACATCCTTTTTTCAACAGGTGGTTCATAATCCAGCATATGTCGTCTAACCCCAAACCTCCTAGATATCAACCATAGCAAATACATGGTTTCTTCATTGGAGAGAGACATTTTGGTGTCTGTATAATGAGTGGCAGAGCCAGAAAACAATGATTTGAAATGTTTTTAACCCTTATACATCGATGAGGGACGGAAATTGACCAATTAACAACACCAGGATCTCATGATGAAGGATTAACAACGTAATTTGGGTATGAATGCAGATCTGAAAAAACGGAAGTCACACGGACAGCACACGTACGTATTTTATGCCAATACGGACATTCCACACGTACACACGGCAAGCATACACCATCACACGGATGTCATACGTACCGGAGAAACGCCCATAAAAAACGGAACACGGACTCATAAAACGGAACATGTCACACGTACGTTTTTTATGCGGAAGTGTGTTTTAGGCCTTAGAGACATACACCTGGCTCTACATCAGCCAATGCCGGCTAAGAGAAGGAGGAATAGTGGCAGGCCAAAGGCAGAACACCAGATGCCGGCTCCTGCAAGTATAACAAGATATCTCTGGAGCTCCTCCGGATCAGGCCGAGTGCCATCCTCAGCTAAAATGGTGTCCGCAGCAATCCGGGAGACATCCTTAACATCCTGCAGCATGGAGGAGGGCTGCCACATCACACAGCCCCAGCTGCCTGGGATCCCCCCAATGGAGAAGGTATTGAATGGACAGAGCGGCGGCAATCACCAGACCGGCCTCGGTGTGGACGTGCAGCACATGGGAGTCTCCTCCACTCACCTCATAGCGGCAGCTGCGGCATCTGGGAACCAACCTCACTACCCGAGGGAGCAGGATGAAGTGGGACATCGAGCAGTGCAGGACTCTTACGACCAGGATGGGGGTAAGACACAGAGGGGACCCCCGATATTGCAGCCATCCTCTCCTACATCACCAGCAGGGAAGGCTCCCATGGGGAACAAATGGCAAGATCATATTACCAGCCCCCATGCCATGCCCTCTGCACGGGAGATAATGAAAGATTCCAGTGAGGCATTGCTCAGTGCTGAGCAGCTAACGGCTGTGAGCTTTAGTGATGACACATATACTCCTAATATGCACAGCTCATTGGTGGCCCCTTTATCCCAGCTCCCTCTAATATTCAATCTAAACAGATGGAGATGGGACTCCCTGTAAATGTACCGGACACTCCAGGGGATTTTTGTATAAATGAGACTCCCTCATCTCCTGAAAGGGGAAAGATGCCGGCTGCCTTCAGGTCTCCTCCTCACAGCCCGGGAGCTGGAGACACTGGTGAGAGGGGACAAGAGATGTGTGTCTGGGATGACCTTAAGGCTCGCATCAGAGCTATCTCAACTAGGGAAGAAATGGAGAATTACATCACCAGAATGGAGGCTTCATATAAGGCCTCAAACACACATCCGTGAAAAACACGCATTTCTGTTAATTCCGTTTTTCAGGTCCGTTTTCCGTTTTTAAGTCCGTTTTTATGGTACGTGTGGCATCCGTATGAATTGCGTATGCTAGCCGTGTGTGCATGTTGAATGTCCGTGTGTGCGTGAGATACGTAAGTGACATGTCCGTTTGTTGCCCGTGTGAAATGTTCCGTGTATGATGCACAATGACGTTGATACATGTCGGCTGACAGCAGACAGCGACGCGCGATGAGAATGAACTCGGGTGAACTTCACCCGACTTCATTGTCATACCGCGACTCTGTGTTGCGTAATGATTAGCGGTCACCCGTGAAGGACTCACCGGTGACCGCTAATCCCCTGAGTGACTGAAGTGAGCAGCACGATTAGCGCTGCCGTCACTCAGGTTACCCGCGGCTAGCTGGATTCTCTACCCATGACCACAACTCAGCTGTGACTTCATCGCTGTCACTCGGGTGACTTGCAGTCACAGTTGAAGGATCCGGCGGTGGCCGCGAGAAACCTGAGTGACATCATCGCTGATCGCGCTTCTCACCTCAGTTGCTGTGTGGAGCTGACAGGAGCGGCGGTGTTCTTCTGCAGCTCTTGTCACCTTCATGTTGCAGAGCTGGAAGCAACGCGGGACCTCCGTGGATTACGCCGGATATGGATGGCTTTTTTGGGCTTAATAAAGTGGTGAATGAGGGTATTTGTTCCAAATAAAGGATTTCTTCGGGTGTATGTGTTTATTTACTGTAACTTACAGATTAATCATGGAAGGTATCTTGGGGAGATGCCTGACATGATTAATCTTGGACTTAGCTGCAGCTATGGGCTGCTGCCATTAACTCCTTATTACCCGAATTGTCAATGCACCAGGACAATTCGGGAAGAGCCAGGTAGAGTCCCAGAACTGTCGCATCTAATGGATGCGGCTATTCTTGGCGGCTGCTGGCTGATATTGTTAGGCTGGGGGGCTCCCCATAATGTGGGGCTCCGCATCCTGAGAATACCAGCCTTCATTTGACTTTACCCTGGCTGGTATCAAAATGTGGGGAACCGCACGTCGTTTTTTTTAAATTAATTATTTATTTTACTGCTCGATATTGACAACGGCGGCTGTGATTGGTTGCAGTGAGACAGCTGTCACTCAGCATGGGGGCGTGTCTCACTGCAACCAATCATAGGTGCCGGTGGGCGGGGAAAGCAGGGAATATGATATTGATTAATGAGTGGCCGGCTTTTTCAAAGTAGTAAAAGCCGCCGGAGTTTTTTTTTAACAGCTGTGCAGCGCCGCGCCGGTGATCGGGGAACAGAGAGTATGAGAGAGGGGGGAGACTGACCGACAGACAGAGAGGGACAGACAAGACAGAGAGACCGACCGACGGACTGACGGAGATTGACCGACATACACAGAAAAAGAAAGAATGACCGACATCGCTAGAAAAAAGCACAAAACATACACGGAGCATACGGGATGCTTCCGTGTCAAGTACGTGTACTCACAGACCCATAGACTTCCATTGGGTCCATGTGTGCATGTTCCGTGCAGAAAACGGACATGCTTCCGTGCAAAACGGATACACATACGTACCACGGACACATGGACCGTATGGAATAACGCACATGTGACCTCAAACATAGCATAACATTGGTGCACGTTTGTCCGTGTCTCTGGTATTTACGGAAACAGACCAAACACGCACGTGTTTCACGGATGTGTGTTTGAGGCCTAAAGGAGAGTCAGTGTGACGCCCTGACACTGCAGGTAGTCCCACATAGGCCCCCGCATAACACCTTCCCTCACCTAGGTTACACAGAGCCAACCAAAAACCCTAGTCACCTCCCCCAGGGAAAGACAGGCACATCAGTAGGTGGGACCAGACGGAAGGAAACGCCCACCTAGGGGTCTGTAGAGCCCGGGGCAGGAAAAAGTAGTTAGTTAGTAGAGTTGAGTTGAGGAGAGTGGAGTCCAGGCCTCTGCTTTGGGCCTGAGGCTGAACTGACAGGTGTCAAGGTTGGAGCCCGGACACATTGGCTAGGTGGCAGACGGTGGGCCCGTAGCTAGCAAGAGACGGGATGATGGCTCGGCAAATCCGAGGTGGACCGGGACAGGTTTGGAGCCCGCCGGTACCAACACCGGAGACCCGACCGGAAACCGTGCACAGAGGGGGTACTCGGACCCTGAAGCCAGGACCAGAACCAACGGCCTAGCTAATCAACCGATTGAGGGCAGGATTATAGGTCCTGTCCCAACCTAAGTCCCGAAAAGAGACAACCACCCACAGAGAGGGATAGGGCATCCGTCAGAGCCTGTAGGTCCCATGGGTCAGCGTCAGCGGGCACGGCTCCCAACAGTATTACCGGGAGCGGACTCCCGCGTTCCAGACCGGGAAGTCCACAACACTACATCACAGTGCAGAGGGAAGAGATACGGACCACCAGCCCGGGTGGGGGACCATAATACACCCAGCCGCGGCAGCCGGCCACCATTACCTTGGTTAACCATTGGACTTGTCTGACTTCTTTAATCATGAGTAAGCTGAGACTCCCTGGTCTGACCAGGCGCACCGGTTCCTGCCATCACCGTCCCCTGCACCAAGTCACCAATCCTGGGGCCACCACCCCTACCCACGGAGGGTTTAACAACATGCTGCCATCCCATCGCCCCGGGTGTCCCACAACAGCAGCGGTGGTGCCACATCTCACCACACACCATGGGTGGTGTCACAGACAGTTTACTACCATCCCCGTACAAATACGTCCCCTTTTAGTCGGAGTGTCCGCGCGACCCCTGGGTCCAGCAGAACCCCTCTAGCCACATCACGGATACGGATCCGAGCAGCGCCGGCTGCTGGCATGGGGGCGGCGCATCAGCGTCCATAAGAGGAGAAATGAAGCAGTTAAACGAACACATGTCAACTTCTGAAACCTGCACAGCCTCTATATCCACACAGCTTGTCCAACAATCACAGACCCTGACTGCACAAGCCCTCCAGATTGAGGACTTGACAGATCTGTTGGACAACCTGGAGAACAGGGGCAGATGCAATAACATTAGGATAAGGGGTATCCCTGAGTACATAGCCCCCCAGGACCTGGATGAATCTTTAAGACGTCTCTTCAATTCAATTGTGGGCCTTCCACGGGACTCCCGCTTGGAACTAGATAAAGCGCATAGATCATTGGGCCCCAAACCAATAGAAAATGCTAACCATCGGGACGTAATCCGTAGAGTCCATAAATATAAAAAGAAAGAAGAAATCCTAGCCAAAGCCAGGCAGAAGGACTCTGTTATGTTCAAAAATACACCAATCCAGTTACTACCAGATCTGTCTAGGCATACTCTGCAGAAGCGCAGGGTCCTGAGACCTCTTCTGGACACTCTGCGACAGAGGAATATCCTGTATTCTAGGTGACTCCCCTTTAAATTACAGGTCCAACATGCTGGACTCCTTCATGTGCTCCATTCTCTAAAAGATCTCCCATCCTTCTGTGCAGCCCTTGGGATACCTGTCATCCATATCCCAGGCACGGAGTGGCCACGTGTACACAGTATGCCTGGAGAGTCAACCAACACTCCTCTCCCGCAACGAGAGAATATTTGCAGGAAAAATCGGGGCCCACAGAAAAGAAAAGATGCAGAGATGGCCCCGTCTGTCCATGAAGGGGAGTGAGCTCTTCCTACTCTCTACAGCGTTTAGATATATTTCTGAAAGCAGACCTTATGGGTCAGACTAACGTTAAGTTAGAGATTGACTCTGTCACGACCTGACCTGAGCCATTAGTTACAGGGTCATTTTGATGTTCTGCCTGTTAAATGTTATTTGAATATTGAAGATGATTGGGGTGGGGGGAGGTGTCGCTAGCGAATATTATTATAGATTAAAATGCTTCATATTTGGGGGTCTGGGACCGATCCGGGGGGGAAAAAAACCTCTGTTGAAAGTCTACTTCCCACCGGTGTTCTACACGCTATACTGTAGGCTATACTGACCCCACGATCATTTGTTTGATATTCATTTTAAGTGCCTTTCTCTTTGCACCTATATCTAGCTCTACCTTTACCTCTAATTCTACTCATTATTCTTACTCCCCTCTTCTTTCCTTTTCCTTCTATACCTTTCCTTTCCCTTCCCAGACAACCCTAACTCCCTTTCCCTTGGGGGACCTGCGGACGGGAAAATGGAGGCTCTTAAATTATGCTCACTCAATGTAAGAGGATTCAACACCCCACAGAAAGCTCACAGGTTCTTTATTCTATGCACAAACAGAGGGAACACATTCTTCTACTGCAGGAGACACATTTCAAAACCGGCAATATACCAGCGCTTAAAGATAGGTTTTACCCTGTATGGTACCACAGCACCAACCCAGGAGCTAAGTCTAAGGGAGTCTCGGAGGCAATACATAAACAGCTCACGCATACGGTCATTGATACACGTATCGATAGCCAAGGTAGATACGTGTTCCTCAAATTAAAGGTCTTCAATATGGTGTTTAGCATCGCAAATTGGTATCTTCCAAACAGTAACCAGGTTTCTGTGTGCAGATCGCTCCTGAAGATGTTGTCTGATTTCGCAGAGAGGATGCTGCTTATTGGCGGGGACTTTAACTTTACCCTAAACCCAGCAATAGACTCCTCCTCTGGGCGGGGCCCAGGTCGGCGTCGCGAGATGAGTTCTTTGAAGCGGGACCTCCACGCCCTTCAGCTGACAGACATCTGGCGCATCCTGTATCCACAGGGTAAGGTCTACACCTATTTCTCCCCTCCACATAACACATACAGTAGATTAGATTTCTTTCTGTTAGGTCAGTGAGCCCTTTCTTGGCAACCGTTAGCTAAGATTGGAGACATATTTTGGTCTGACCATGCCCCAATCTACCTGTCCCTACAGATTTCCCCCATCACCCAGCGTCCATGGACATGGAGGCTAAATAGTAATCTTCTCAAAGATAACATATGCCAGAAAGAGTTGCAGGACACGATAGAATCCTTCGTTCAGGTCCATGGTGTAGACCCGGCATCTCCTCCGATCCAGTGGAAAACACTGAAATGTATTCTGAGGGGAGTTCTGATTAGGCACGGCTCTAGACTTATACAATTAGCCACTAGGTAAATATCAAATGTCAAATAATAATAAGATAGCAACCTTTCTCTTATGGCAGGAAATTTTTTTTAAAATTTAAAATTTTACTTTTAATAGATCCTCTAAAAAAGTGATCAATATTCAAAACACATAAATTGACACACACATAAAAGGTTTGGCCCCTCCTGTCTATTCAGAGGATATGTGCAAACCAAAACTATAGTTGGACTACCACCGCTATAGTAATAAGACTTATCTCACCTCATTCAACGGTGCCACTAACATTAAAGTCCACTGCTAATAAATAATCGGATTTGTCTCACCAGATTTCATAGGTGCCGCTTATCAGTCATTGGGGTCCAAGAACTCTCATAATGGAACCCCTTAGAGAAACAGGTGTGCCTCCCAACGCGTTTCGTTCAGGAAAAACTCTTCAGGGGAGTCATAAATACAGCAAATCCTTTTCAGGTCTCATAACACATGAACCTGTTATTTGCATCACATGCTGAAACAAACATACAGGACAACAATGAATGTCAGCATGTCAGCCATTCAATCACATCTTCATATGTAAGAAAACTCACCAATTAGCATAGACTCATCACAGAGTCAAAATGTGGCATATCCAATTCAGGTCCTGCAACATATGGACCTACACCTAAATAACATGCTGAAAGAAATGTGCAAGTTTACAATCAATATCAGCACGTCAGATCCTTTTACACATACACATATATTGGGAACTCACCACGTGGCAGGAGCGGCTGTGCTTCTCGCTCTATCAAAGAGCCACCACATAATGCCCGAGTTTAAATGTTCCCCCTTACCTTGGCATGTGACGTTGTTTCCGCCCACCCGATCACATGACAATGGCCGGGTGTACCGCGTCATAGTGTTTACGCGGTTACCATGGCAGTGCGTGCCGCCGGTTCACGCCGTCTGACGTTGTTTCCACCAACTCGGTCACATGAAAACAACTAGGTAACCACGTCATAGCGTTTATGCGGTTACCATGGCAGTGCACGCCGTCCTCTTTTCAATAGGTCATGTGACATGACGTCACACGTCCAGAAACCAATTCATTATCTTATATAGAAAGGAACAGCATCACTCTGTTTAACTAGATGCGCGACCAAAGCATACCAACGTCCCATCCAAAGGTAACTGTTATACTACATACAGGAGGGCATTCTCATATTTTGTACAAACAAGAAACTTCAATAAAACTAATTGTAATTTGGAACCTGCTCCCGCTTATAAAGTCGGTTTAACCAATGCTTATCATAAACAGTTATCAGGTGACTGCCTACTGTGCCAACACAGATCATAGCCATATCACCAATTTCTCTAGGATATACTAGGATATACTCCTGGGGAACATTGGCCCCATAATAAAAAGTATATCGCCCAGATACATGGTAGTTTCACTAATAGTTCCATGATTATCATTAGACTCAAACGGACAGTTTTACAAAAGAACTAAAAAAATTGATGATAAAATTATTACTGAAAAATTTGAAAAAGTTATTCTTAAAGGAATTCCAGTAGTGCATTGATCATAAAAAACCTTCAATACCTTCATTAGATAATCAATAATCAATGGATAGCAATCAGAGCTCACCATAGAAAATAAACCAATATAGAGGAGGAGGCTATCCTTGCCCTAAGACACTAGCTATTAAATGCTAGCCCTACCTATCACGTGGGGGTCGACGCCATAAGATAGAACAGTGCAAGGGGGCCCCCACTCGGCCGACGTCTAGCCCTCCTTACTATGATTCACCTACATCACCACTAAATAAAGGTTGCAAAAGAAAGCACTTCATCCAATCCGTTAGGGTAAAGGGTCTTCAACCAATATATCCATTTTGATTCCTGTTGTAATAACCTCCTGTCCCAGTTTCCTCCTCTAGGTAGAGGTTTAATATGATCAATGCCCTGAAACATAACAGTGGAATCTCCATTGTGTACACTATTTACATGCCTTGCTAGTGGTGTATCATTATTCAATCTGATATCTCTAAGATGCTCTCCAATCCGTCGTCTTAGTTCTCTCCGAGTCTTACCTACATATTCTAATTTACATATACAAGTTCCCTTATATATTACACCCTGCGTTCTACAGTTTATGAGGACCGGATATCATATTCCTTCTTGGTTACCTGGCTTAGGAATTTCTTGCCAACAGCAATCGAATTACAGGCAATGCAACCACCACACTTATAGCAACCCCTCAAAGTTGGAATAGCATTGAAGAGATTGCTAGGAGCGAGGCAGCTGTGAACCAGCCGGTCCTTCAGAGATCTCGCTCTCTTATATGTAATGGATGGTCTGTCTGTAAGCAATCCTCCTATGTCACCATCCATTTTTAGTATGGGCCAGTATTTTTCAAGGATTCTTTTCACATCCTCTGCTCCATTATTAAAGGTTGTTATGAATCTTATCTCATCCTTATTATCATCCCTTGCCATTTTTTTTGGGGGGGGGGTAACAAAAGGTCTGTTCTCTTGACCTTCTTAACATCGGCAGCCGCCTTCCTTACCACTTCCCTTGAATATCCTCTTTCTAAAAATCTCCTCTCTAGATCCTCTGATTGATTCCTGAAATGCATCTCATCAGAACAGTTCCTTCGTATTCTAGCGACCGGTCCTTTTGGAATGCCTCTCTTCAGACTCAAAGGATGACTGCTTTCCCATTTGAGTAACGAATTTGTCGAAGTGGGCTTACGATAGGTACTTGTCATCAGATTCCCATTTGAGTCTTTCTCAATCGTCAGATCTAGAAAGGATAGCTTCGATCTATCCATTTCAAATGTAAAAAATAGGCCTAAATTGTTTGTATTCAGATCTTTCATGAACCTTCTTTATTCATTTTCACTGCCTTTCCACACCACAAAAATATCATCAATGAATCTATACCAGACATTTGATATTTACCCAGTGGCTAATTGTATCTGATTGAAAACATGGCAGGTTTCCTAAGTACAGGTATTGACACTGTCTCTTGGGCCAATGAAGCAAAAGATGTCTTCTCAGAAAAAAACATTTGTACAGAAAAAATATACCCCCACCTTGAATGGTGCTTTTCGTGAACTAACAAAAATTTACAAAAATAGGACGGCCTCCTGGTGGGAGGTGCAGTCCTTAGAGGTCTATTAACATGATAAGATCGTTCCTAGGCATTTAAGAATCTCCCTACAGTCTGGTTACCGGTATAGGAGCCAGGATTTAGCTGCTAAATGGGAGAAAGAAGCCACGGAGAGTTCTCTTAGACTAATGGCTTTGCTTTTGAAGAGGAGAGAAAGAATCTTGCAGATCTAGAGATAGCGCTTAAAGAGCAGATAGAAATGACTAATACTTTTTCAAGAGAATCGGAGTTTTCGAGTAAGGAAAAAACTCTGCAAAATACAATTGAAAAGTATCAGTACCATCTTAAGGATAAAAAACATAAATTTTACAATAGAGATCTGCAAGATTTTAGAGAGAATAAGATCTATAATTTCGCTCAACCACGCTTTGTTAAACCTAGCGAGACCGATTGCTCAACAACGGATACTGATATGTCTGACTCGGAGGGGAGGAACTTAGGAGCAATTGCCTCGGGTCTCAGACTGGCAATTAGAATGTTTAAATCTTCCCTTTACTATACAGGAAATTTTGGATACCATTAGAGCTTCTAAACGAAACTCAGCCCCAGGCCCAGATGGGCTTCCCTATAAATATTATCAGCAATTTGCCTCTATTCTAGCCCCTTTTTTTTACTAAAGACCTTTAATTTGTGACAAACGACTGGGACTATTTCCTCAGAGAACCTAGAAGCAGTTATCACTTTACTACCCAAACTGGGGAAACCGGCGGATACCCCTGGGAATTTCAGGCCAATTTCATTGCTCAACTGTGATTTAAAAATGTACTAAAAAATTGTAGCCCCCAGACTGCATAAAATAAACCCCTCCTTGGTAGCCCCGGATCAGGTGGGTTTTGTGGCTGGCAGGCAATCCAAAGATGGCACCAGGTGGATGCTGGATTTAATTGGGGTGACGGAGCAGTCGGGTGTCCCTGGTGTATTCTTGTCACTCAATGCTGAAAAGACCTTTGCTAGGGTGCACTTGGGATATCTGGAAAGAGTGCTCGCGAAATTTGGGTTTGAAGGAAGAATTAAGTCATCTGTCCCCTATTGTTTTTGCTCTGGTGGTGGAACCTCTGGCGGAGGCGATTAGTGTGAACCCGAACATAACTGGTATAAGGGTAGGGGAGCATGAACATAAATTGGTTCTATACGCGGATGATGTAATAATATCATGTACTAACCTTGAATCTTCTTTTCCAGCAGTGATGTCCACCCTCTCGACCTTTTCTGAGGTGTCTTATTACAAATTGAAGGCCACTAAGTCCTTAGTACTACCATTTAATGTACCCGCAAGGTCCAGAAGGATTTTGGAGGCAGCATTTCCTTTCCAGTGTTGCGAAGACAGTATCCCTTATCTAGGTATCCGTTTGACACCAACCCATTCCCTCATCAGATCCAATCTCGATCACCTACTCAAAAACTCGGGTCAGGATCTAGGCAGGTATGAGAAGTTGTCGCTATCTTGGATGGCGAGAATTCAATCCTTTAAGATGACGTTCCTTCCTAAACTGCTGTATCTGTTTAGGTGTATCCCTCTTAAAATTCCATATAGATATTTGATAAAACTGCAGTCGTTGACCAATAAGTTTATTTGGGGTAATAAAAGAGCTAGAGTTGCTAGTAAGATTATGCAACTGCCATATGGAATGGGAGGTCTGGGAACCCCTAATGTGATGGCTTATTATAAAGCTTCTCTTATAGAATCACTCAAGGAATGTTGGAACACGGAGAGCTCCCCCATAGGTGGGTTCAACTTGAAACCTCTCTGACAGACCAGGGTTCGATGAGGAAACTGATGGAGGTGGAATATCTAAAACGTTCTAGGTCCACCCTGTCTCTCTCTACTATGACAGCATCGATAGCCATATGGCGCAGTGAGATGATCCCTAAGATCCACATCCCACTGTCAGAAATTTTGCTCAGAGCATTAGAATCCCACATTCCATATACAAATTTGAGTAAATGGGAGGCGGCGGGTTTTGGAGTTTTGACGGACTTTTCTAAGCACGAAATACCCCCCGGGATCAAACCCGACCTTACCCACTGTTAAGGCGCTATTATTTAAAAAACTGTTGAGGCAACCGGGAATCTCTTTAACCTACAAATGGTTGAACAACCCCTCTGACGAGCAAAATCTCCCATACATGACTAAATGGGAATCAGATTTAGACATTAACACCTCCCCCTCGGCGTGGCATAC
Organism: Anomaloglossus baeobatrachus; assembly: GCF_048569485.1. NCBI lineage: Eukaryota > Metazoa > Chordata > Amphibia > Anura > Aromobatidae > Anomaloglossus > Anomaloglossus baeobatrachus. Next base: position 326,616,766 of record NC_134354.1, read on the forward strand.
TGCGACACAGTGGGTGCAAAGATCTTCCAAAAGCATTAACCATTTGGAACAGCTGAAAAAGGTGCTGCGTTGGTACCTTACGCCGGCAAAATTGGTGCATTACGTCCCCAACTACTCACCGCTCTGTTGGAAGGGCTGCCTCCAGAGGGGATCACTGGGACACTGTTGGTGGCACTGTCCGAGGATCCAACCTTTTTGGATAGCAGTTTTCAGACTCATTAGTGAAATAACAGGTGTGCACACCAACCCCAAGCCAGGGCTGGCAGTTCTGAATTTGGGCATAGACTTGTACCTGCAGAATTTTAGGGGACTGATTGTGCAAATTCTATAAGCTGCCAGACAGTGTCTGAGCCATTTGTGGAAGGCCAGTGAAGCTCTGGAGCAGAGTTATATAGTAGGATTGACCAACAATGCTAATATGAATACTGCCTTGTCCACTCTCTAAAACCAAAAACTGGAATCCTTACAATATGGGAACCCTGGCTGTCATCCAGCCATGCAACAACTATTACACAATTATTCCCCGGGCAAAGAGCACCTAGCTTAGATAGAGCCGATGGAATCATAGCCCTGGCTCGGCTAGCCAAGGGGCTAAAACATTGAGGCCCTGACTGAGGCAGCAGTTTGAGAGAAATTTAGGAGGAGTTGATGGCCCCGGCTGGTGGGCTGGGGTTGGTAATGCAGGCAGGCATTTAACCCTCTACCGTTACTAAACCCCCCTCCCAGTCCCCCCAACCTTAACTTCTTCCCCTCCCCCTTTGTTCTTGTTCCCCCTTACTTGAATGAAGTCCCTATCTTTCCTTCCTCCCTCCCCATGTTGTTGTGTGGTTAAAGTGTAAGGCAGAGGAACTGTAACCGGATTGTCTTGGAGTATACTAATGTATGGAGCCCTCATGTGCGGGCAGTTGACAAATGTAATCTTCATTTATGATGTATGATTTTGTATCTGCCGTATTTTCAATAAAAACTAATTGGATTAAAAAAAAAAACGATCAAAAAAATTGTGGCCCAAAATGGTACCAATAAAAACTCCAACTCATCACGCAAAACAACAAGCCGCAACATGACTTTTGGCAGAGAAGTAAAGAAAAACTATAACCTTCATAATTTGGTGACGCAAAAAAACCTTTATTTTGTAGAAAAGCAGTTTTTGTGTCATAGTAGCCAAACCTAAAAAATCCTAAATCTAAATCTGGTATTGCTGTAATCGTACTGACCTGAGGAATAAAAGTGCCTAGTCACTTATACCGCACCGTGAATGGCATGAAAAATAAAGCCTATTATTTAACTGATGTTGATTGGTTTGTTCTGCCTCCCAAATATTGCAGTGAGGCTCGGCTTATACAGTGCCTTGCGAAAGTATTCGACATCTTTTCCCACATTTCAGACTTCAAACATAGAGATAAAAAAATTTAATGTTATGGTGAAGAATCAACAACAAGTGGGACACAATTGTGAAGTTGAACAAAATGTATTGCTTATTTTAAACTTTTTAAAAAAATAAATAACTGAAAAAGTGGGGCGTTCAATATTATTCGTCCCCTTTAAGTTAATACTTTGTAGCGCCACCTTTTGCTGCGAATACAGCTGCAAGTCGCTTAGGGTATGTCTCTATCAGTTTTGCACATCGAGAGACTAAAATTCTTGCCCATTCCTGCTTTGCAAACAGCTTGAGCTTAGTGAGGTTGGATGGAGAACGTTTGTGAACAGCAGTTTTAAGTTCTTTCCACAGATTCTCGATTGGATTCAGGTCTGGACTTTGGCTTGGCCATTCTAACACCTGGATACGTTTATTTGTGAACTATTCTATTGTAGATTTTGCTTTATGTTTTGGATAATTGTCTTGTTGAGAGACAAATCTCCGTCCCAGTCTCAGGTCTTTTGCAGACTCCAACAGGTTTTCTTCAAGAATGGTCCTGTATTTGGCTCCATCCATCTTCCCATCAATTATAACCATCTTCCCTGTCCCTGCTGAAGAAATGCAGGCCCAAACCATGATGCTGCCACTACCATATTTGACAGTGGGGATGGTGTGTTCAGGGTGATGAGCTCTGTTGCTTTTACACCAAACATATCTTTGGCATTGTGCCCAAATAGTTCGATTTCGGTTTCATCTGACCAGAGCACCTTCTGCCACATGTTTGGTGTGTCTCCCAGGTGGCTTGTGGCAAACTTTAAACAACACTTTTTATGGATATCTTTGAGAAATGGCTTTCTACTTGCCACTCTTCCATAAAGGCCAGATTTGTGCAGTGTACGACTGATTTTTGTCCTATGGACAGACTCTCCCATCTGAAGATCTCTGCAGTTCATCCAGAGTGATCATGGGCCTCTTGTCTGCATCTCTGATCAGTCTTCTCCTTGTTTGAGATGAAAGTTTTGAGGGACGGCTGGGTCTTGGAAGATTTGCAGTGGTATGATACTCCTTCCATTTCAATATGATTGCTTGCACAGTGCTTCTTGGGATGTTTAAAGTTGTGGAAATTTTTGTCACCAAATCCGGCTTTAAACTTTTCTACAATAGTATCACGGACCTGTCTGTTGTGCTCCTTGGTCTTCATGATGCTCTCTGTACTTTAAACAGAACACTGAGACTATTACAGAGCAGTTGCATTTATACGGAGACTAGATTACACACAGGTGGCTTATATTTATCATCATCAGTCATTTAGGACAACATTAGATCATTCAGAGATCCTCAATGAACTTTTGGAGTGAGTTTGCTGCACTGAAAGTAAAGGGGCCGGATAATATTGCACGCCCCAATTTTCAGTTTATTCTTTTTTACAAAAGTTTAAAATAAGCAATAAATTTCGTTAAACTTCTCAATTGTGTCCCACTTGTTGTTGATTCTTCACCATAACATTAAAATTTTTATCTTTATGTTTGAAGCCTGAAATGTGGGAAAAGATTGAAAAATTCAAGGGGGCCGAATACTTTAGCAAGGCACTGTATGTATTCCATGCTCTATGCCGAGGGCTTACACTGGGGACAAAGTGTAAATCTCTGAAATAAGTCATTCAGACAAAATTCCCAACTGAAAATTTATTGTAATGAAGCAAAGGATGTCCCTTTGGCCTTTGATGCGGCGGTGTCCATCTTTTTACTGGGCTTTTTAGGCATGCACAAAAGTGCACCGGTCTTTTTAGGCATGCAAAAAAGTGTCACCAACAACAGTCTTGTTCTACTTTGAAAAGATGGACACTGCTGAACAAAGGCAAAACAGTCTGGAGTAAAGGACCATTTACACACAACGACGTCGTCGGGGTCACGGAATTTGTGATGCACATCCGGCGTTGCTAGCAAAGTCATTGCGTGTAACAACTCCGAGCGAGTGTTAACTATAAAAAATACTCACCTAATCGTTGATCGTTGACACGTCGTTCATTTTCAAAATTTCGTTGTTCGTTGTGGACGTAGGTTGTTCATCGTTCCTGAGGCAGCACACGTCGCTACGTGTGACACCCTGGGAACGACGAAAAACAGCTTACCTGCGTCCTCTGGCAACAAGGTGGGCGTGTTGTTAATGCAGCTGGTCTCTGCCTCTCTGCTTCTATTGGTTGGTAGCTGTGTGATGTCGCTGTGACGACGCACGAACCTTCCCCTTAACAAAGAGGTTGTTCGCCGCCCACAGCGATGTCGCTAGGAAGGTAAGTATGTGTGACAGGTGTTAGCGATATTGTGCGCCACGGGCAGCGATTTGCCCATGACGCACAAACGACGGGGGCGGGTACGCTCGCTAGCAATATCGTAGCGTGTACATGGGCCTTTACTCTGCTGTCTCATTTATAGTGTATGGATCCATCGGGCATTTCACCTGAGTCACGCATTTCGGAGATGAAATGGAAACCCTAATGTAAGCGCTCAGCATAAAGCACGTGATAAATGTGGACTGAGCCAAAATGTCCTGTACCCAGATCACCAACAAATAGCATTCAACTCAACCCACCAAAATACAAATCCCCACGCAGGTTCCATGATCTGTTAATGGAAATATAGGGTGCTTCCATATTACTGGAAGCACAAAGGCTCTGGAAAAACACCATGGCACTCCACCTCAAAAACGAAATCCAGCAAAATCTGCACTACAAAATCCAAATGCCCCCCCCCCCCACCTGAGCCCCATAATGTGCCTAAACCACAGTTAGCATCAACATGTATGACATTATTGTGGTGAGGAGAGCCTCCTTAATTTAAGGCACTACAATGTACTGGGTATGAAAAGGACTTATTTGCAATTTATAATTCTGGATTATTCATTGCGTTTGACTCCACGGGTGTATTCCAGTGATCTAACTCGTCACTACACCAGTAGATCAATTCCTAGAAGGGTGTAATTTCCAAAATTTGTTTTTTTGATGGGATTTCTGCAGTTCTGCTACTTAGAGGCTGTGCAAATGTAGTCCGCAAAATAATCTAGGAAAATCTGTGCTCCAAAAATCAAATGGCACTCCTTCCCTCCCGAGCCCTGTGGTGTGGCAAAGCAGTACTGTACGGTCACATATGGGGGTATTGCCACATAAAGGAAAAATTATGTAACACATTATGGTGCATTGTTTACCTATTTCCTTTGTGAATATTGGAAATCTGAGATTAAAACAACATTTTAGTTGTAAAAATGCAATTATATTTTGTTCCCCACCCAATAGTATAAAATTTTGAGACACACCTGAATTCATTGAGGGGTGCAGTTTGTAAAATAGGGTCACTTGTGGGGAGTTTCTACTGTTCTGGCACCTGAGGGACTCTGCCAATGTGACATGGTGCCCACAAAGTTTTCCAACTAAATTTGAACTTAAGTATGGCTCGCCTTCCCTTATTCACTTTGCACCGTGCCTGAAAAGTAGTTTTCTACCACTTATGGGGTATTAGCGTACTCAGGAGTAGAGTTGAGCGCGGTTCGTGGTTCTCCAGTTCGCGGTTCGAGTGATTTTGGGGGCTGTTCTAGATCGAACTAGAACTCGAGCTTTTTGCTAAAAGCTTGATAGTTCTAGTTACGTTCGAGAACGGTTCTAGCAGCAAAAAGTCAAGCTAATTACTAGCTGGCTTTCCGCTGTAATAGTGTAAGTCACTCTGTGACTCACACTATTATGAAATTTTAGCGTATAGTGTGCGGGAACAGCGCGTTCAGATTACTGCTGCTGGGGTAATGGCGTTCGCCATTTTTTTTTTCTGTTCTTCCTTCCCTTCCTAAGCGCGCGTGTAGTGGGACGGGCCAGCATGTCAGCCAATCCCAGACACACACACAGCTAAGTGGACTTTTAGCCAGAGAAGCAACGGCATGTGTGATAGGATGTCCATGTCACATGTCCCTGCATTATAAAAACGGACATTTTGTGTGGATTTTCCACTCCTTTGAGGGAGGAGTAGGAGGAGGACCGAGCACGCAGGAAAAGAGGAAATACGCAATAACGCATGACATAGCCATGATAGCTAAGCGTTGCATCTTAAAACACTGGATTCAAAGGGAGGGCCCATCCATAAAGGAGGTTATGGGCGAACTACACAACCTTCTGAAGTGGGAAAAACTAGAAGCGGAGAGGGATAAAGATGGGTTGACAGCCAAGTTTTTTGTGAGATGGAGACATTTTATTGAAAGCCAATTCACACAGGGAGAAATAATTAACCTGATGGCACCTTTTGTTCACTCGGAGTGGTATATCCTGAGCGATATCCAGGACAGCCTGGGTAAACTGAGAATCACCTAGGAGGGGGCTCTGGAGGGAGGGGGAGACGAGACGGTTGGGAATACCAAGGCACGCTAGCAAAATTGAAATCATTCAGGGACGACACAGACATTTAACGAATTGTATTGCATATGTTATATTATATATTATATTTCATTACCTTTGTTTTGGTTTAATGTTACTGTATACTATCTTAAATGGAACAGCAGCATGGAACTCCAAATTGGGGTATCACCCACCTCTATGTCACATTTTGTCAGACGAATGTTCTTCTTTTGCAATGATACTTGTCATGTTTTTACAAATTTGAAAAATCAATAAAAAACGTTTTGGAAAAAAAAAAACAAAAAAAAAAAACGGACATTTTGTTCCAGCACGGCATTATCTGCCTTCTGCTTCTGGGTGTCAGTCACCGCTGGCGCAGCTCCTGTCGCCGATACTGCTGTGTACGCTCTACACACAGCACTTTACAGAATAGGGATAGAAGTTTCTTTCAGCCCTTGTAAGGGCTAATTACAGCATGCTCAGAGCCATAGGTGACAGTCAGGTCCGTGGAAAGAGTTTTTAACAGCTACAGATAAGAGCGTCTGTGTAGCTAAGGTCAGGGAGTTCCTTGCTGCATTTCACCATTAGGAGGGATAGAAAGTGAGGCTTCCTTTCCTCTACACTGACCCACAACCCGGCCACTGTACCCTCCTGCCCTTTGCACACTCAAGCTCATTGTTACTAAGCCATTATACTAGCAAACACTGAGGAAACTTAGTGGCATCCTAAAAGTGGCTCTTGGACTTCATTAGTGTCCCACTGGTGCAAATCTATTTGCAGCACCTCTGCATTGCACACTCAAGCTCATTGTTACAAAGCCATTATAATACCAAACACTGAGGAAACTTAGTGGCATCCTAAAAGTGGCTGTTGGACTTCATTAGTGTCCCACTGGTGCAAATCTATTTGAAGCACCTCTGAATTGCACACTCAAGCTCATTGTTAAAAAGCCATTATAATACCAAACACTGAGGAAACTTAGTGGTATCCTAAAAGTGGCTGTTGGACTTCATTAGTGTCCCACTGGTGCAAATCTATTTGCAGCACCTCTGCATTGCACACTCAAGCTCATTGTTACAAAGCCATTATAATACAAAACACTGAGGAAACTTAGTGGCATCCTAAAAGTGGCTGTTGGACTTCATTAGTGTCCCACTGGTGCAAATCTATTTGCAGCACCTCTGCATTGCACACTCAAGCTCATTGTTACAAAGCCATTATAATACCGAACACTGAGGAAACTTAGTGGCATCCTAAATGTGGCTGTTGGACTTCATTAGTGTCCCACTGGTGCAAATCTATTTGCAGCACCTCTGCATTGCACACTCAAGCTCATTGTTCCAAAGCCAATATAATACCAAACACTGAGGAAACTTAGTGGCATCCTAAAAGTGGCTGTTGGACTTCATTAGTGTCCCACTGGTGCAAATCTATTTGCAGCACCTCTGAAATGCAAACTCAAGCTCATTGTTACAAAGCCATTATAATACCAAACACTGAGGAAACTTAGTGGCATCCTAAAAGTGGCTGTTGGACTTCATTAGTGTCCCACTGGTGCAAATCTATTTGCAGCACCTCTGCATTGCACACTCAAGCTCATTGTTACAAAGCCATTATAATACCAAACACTGAGGAAACTTAGTGGCATCCTAAAAGTGGCTGTTGGACTTCATTAATCTCCCACTGGTGCAAATCTATTTGCAGCACCTCTGCATTGCCCACTCAAACTCATTTTTACTAAGCTATTATACTAGCAAACTGTGCTGCCATTTTAAGGGCCATAGTTTCATTGTCCGGGATAGTTATTGTTGTTCATTCTGCTGTCAATAAAGGTAGACCACCGCTGCAATCTACACCACCTCTCAATTTTTACTACAACATTTTAAGTGGACATTCTTGTCGCTAGCAAAATGAGTGGCAAAATGACAGATGCTGGTGGAAAGGGGAACATGCGTGTTGGAAAAGGAAAAAAAGTTTGTGTCTGTGGGGAAGGTTGCAAAGCTCCATTAACATCTGCTGAAGATAGGCCATCTTCCAGCAAAAGTAAGATGTCTACTACTTTCCGTGGACAATCGGATGTGCTCCCTTTTTTACGAACACGAACAACTGGAACAAAGGTAGATGTTGCCCAAAAAAAGAAAATGCTTGAATGGATCTCAAGTGGTCCAACAAGTGCCCTCTCCTCCACCTCAACTACCGCATCCAAAAAACTGCAGTCCTGTGAGTTGTCATCCCAATCACACTTGCTTTCTCCCAGCTCTCAAGTCACCATCCGCCCTGCACAGTATGGTGGAACAGAGATGGCTGAGTCTGCAGAGCTGTTCAGTCACACTATAGCCTGGGAATCAGAGGTCTGCTCCCAAGCTACAGTGAGTACAGACCAGGAAATGGTCTGCAGTGATGCCCAGAACCTTTGTGACTCTGATTCAGGCCGTGATGACCAAGTTTCTGAGCATAATGTTGACCCTTATTCACAAACTGAAACACCTGTTGTAATAGAGAATGAGGAACATACTGATGACGATGAGACGCACTTACCAGATTGGGATGACAACTTAAATATTCGTTCAGGGCAGGAAGAGGCTCGGTCTGAGGAGAAGGGGAGTGCAAACACAACGCTTGATGAGAAACTTCTAGATCCCACCTACTGTCAACCCACAGTCAGGCACTCGAGGAGGTCAACAGAGGCGGTGGAGGAGGATGCTACTGACGATGAAGTTACCTTGCGCCTTCCTGGACAGAGGAGGAGTACTGGTAGCACATCTACAACTGCATCCTCAGCCACCACTCTGCATCTGAGTACTAGTCGGGGTGGCTCAGCAGGTCGCATTCCCTCTAAGCCTTGCCTAGCCTGGTCCTTTTTTGACATAGCAAAAGATCGCCCAAATCATGTAATATGTAAAATTTGTCGTGATTCTGTTAGTAGAGGGCAAAACCTCAGCAGTTTGACAACTTCTTCCATGAATCGTCACATGAATAAATATCATATGTCCCAGTTGGAAGCTCACCGTGCTGCAATGTGGCCTAGCGGAGCAGACCATCCACCGCCTGCCCCTTCCAGTGCATCCGCGCGCTCTTCATCTTCTATGACTGTGGGGACAGCTGTCACACCTGGTTTTCCATGCACAACTTCCACCACTGTAACCGCAACAGGCAGTTTGCTTGGTAGGTCGTCAGTTGGTTTGGAAGGGGAAACAAGTGCGTGTGTACAGCTCTCTCAGACATCGATAGCACCAACGTTGGATGAAGGCAACATCATGTCTGCGCCTGCACTTTCCTCACAAACCTGCTTTTTTCCAGGGACACCCTACTCACCACCGTCTCCACACAGCAGCCAGATCTCTGTCCCTCAGATGTGGACAAATAAAAGGCCATTTCCTGCGACCCATGACAAAGCTAAGAGGTTGACTTTATCCCTCTGTAAGCTCTTGGCTACCGAAATGCTGCCTTTCCGCCTGGTGGACACACAGGATTTTAGAGACCTTATGTCTGTCGCTGTGCCCCAGTACCAGATGCCCAGTCGCCACTACTTCTCTAAGAAAGGTGTGCCTGTGCTACACCAGCATATCGCACACAATATCACCGCTTCCTTGAGAAACTCTGTGTGTGAACGGGTGCATTTCACCACAGATACTTGGACCAGTAAGCATGGACAGGGACGTTACATGTCGCTGACTGGGCACTGGGTAACTATGGTGATAGATGGTGAAGGGTCTGCTGCATAAGTCTTGCCGTCCCCACGACTTGTGTGTCAATCCTCTCTCTGTCCAAGTTCCTTCACTGCTTCTGCCTCCTCAACCTCGTCTGGGTCCTTCACCTCCGCCCCAAGCCTGCCTGGTCAGGCCACCAGCGTTGTAACTGCGCAGAAGGAATCACGCACCCCTCATTACTATGCTGGCAGCAAAGCGCAACGGCATCAGGCGGTCTTTGTCTTGAAATGTCTTGGAACTAAGAGCCACACAGTGGCTGGGTTGTGGGCAGCTCTGGAGACTGAGTTTGGTAAATGGTTGTCTCCACTCAACCTGCAGCCTGGTAAGGCCGTGTGCGACAATGCTGCAAACCTGGGTGCGGCCCTTCGCCTGGGCAAGGTGACACACGTGCCTTGTATGGCTCACGTGTTGAACCTTGTTGTCCAGCAATTTTTAACACACTATCCCGGCCTAGATGGCCTTCTGAACAGGACACGAAAACTGTCTGCTCACTTCCGCCGTTCAACCGCCGCAGCTGAGCAACTTACATTGCTCCAGAAGTCTTTCGGCCTGCCGGTTCATCGCCTGAAATGCGATGTGCCGAAACACTGGAATTCGACTCTCCACATGTTACAGCGACTGTGGCAGCACCGCCGAGCCCTGGTGCAATACGTCATGACGTATAGCCTGGGCCAACGAGATGCAGAGGTGGGCAGATCACCCTGATGGAGTGGTCTCAGATCAAGGACCTATGCACCCTTCTGCACAGTTTCGACATGGCGACGAATATGTTTAACGCTGACAATGCCATTATCAGCATGACAATTCCAGTCATTTACATGCTGGAGCACACGCTAAACACTATTCGGACTCAGGGGGTGGGACAACAGGAAGGGGAGGAACTACAGGAGGATTCATATGCGCAAGAGACAACAACATCACCAAGGTCCAGACGTTCATCATCACCAAGGCGGCAAGCATGGGACCATGGGGGACAGGGATCAACAAGGGCGCATGGTAGCAGGCGAAATGTTGAGGAAGGTGCAGGAGAACATGAAGAAATGGAGGACGAACTGTCCATGGACATGGAAGACTCAGCGGATGAGGGAGACCTTGGTCAAATTTCAGTTGAAAGAGGTTGGGGGGAGATGTCAGAGGAAAAAAGAACGGTTAGCACCTCTATGCCACAAACACAGCGTGGACTTGGTCCGCATGGCTGCGCCAGACACATGAGCGCCTTCTTGCTGCATTACCTCCAACATGACCCTCATATTGTCAAAATTAGAAGTGATGATGAGTACTGGCTTGCCACACTATTAGATCCCTGGTACAAGTCCAAATTTTGTGACATTATTCCAGCCATAGAAAGGGACGCACGTATGCAGGAGTATCAGCAAAAGCTGTTACTCGATCTTAACTCGGCTTTTCCACAAAACACCCGTGGTGCACGGAGTGAATCTCCCAGCTGTAACTCGACAAACATGGGACAGTCTCGTCATCTTCAACAGTCTAACCGTACCAGCAGCACTGTATCTGGTGCTAGTAACAGCAATTTTATTGAATCTTTTCATACTTTTTTTAGACCATCCTTTGCAAGGCCACCAGAGACAACAAGTCTGACACATAGTCAACGGCTGGAGAGGATGATACAGGAGTATCTTCAAATGAACATCGATGCCATGACTTTGCAACTGGAGCCTTGCTCATTTTGGGCTTCAAATCTTGAAAAATGGCCAGAGCTCTCCACTTACGCCTTTGAGATCTTGTCGTGTCCAGCTGCCAGCGTTGTCTCTGAACGTGTCTTCAGTGCTGCTGGGTGTGTGCTGACAGATAAGCGCACGCGTCTGTCCAGTGACAATGTGGACAGACTAACGTTCATCAAAATGAACAAGTCATGGATCCACAAGGAATTTACTACCCCTGTGTCATCCTGGGGAGAGTAAATGCTTGTGTATTTTGAATGTGCTTGATGCAAATCTACCTGTGAAGTGTACAACTGGGGCACAAGTGCTGCCACTGAAGGGGTGGGTGTCTGTGTGGCCCAATTTTTGGAAAAAAGGGAGACTCCACTTGGAGTAACCCTTGCTTGCTGTGTTTTTAAAAAGGAGTTAAGATGAACAAGTCATGGTTCAGCAACGACTTTGCTACCTACCCCGGTGTCATCCTGGGGACAGTTAAGGATGGCGTATTTTTGAATGTGCTTGATGCAAATCTACCTGTGAAGTGTACAACTGGGGCACAAGTGCTGCCACTGAAGGGGTGGTCACTAAAGGGGTGGGTGTCTGTGTGGCCCAATTTTTTTAAAAAAGGGAGACTCCGCTTGGAGTAACCCTTGCTGTGTTTTTAAAATGGAGCCAAGATGAACAAATCATGGTTCAGCAAAGACTTAGCTACCTACCCCGGTGTCATCCTGGGGACGGTTAAGGATGGCGTATTTTTGAATGTGCTTGATGCAAATCTACCTGTGAAGTGTACAACTGGGGCACAAGTGCTGCCACTGAAGGGGTGGGTGTCTGTGTAGCCCAATTTTTGGAAAAAAGGGAGACTCCGCTTGGAGTCACCTTGCGATGTTTTAGATGATTTTAGAAGGGCATGCCATGCCTATACCTGTGTCTCGTCCTCTTTTTCCTCGTAACGCTGTTTTGTTTTCGCATGAGAATTTGTTCTTGTCACTTTCCTATATGTTTGTGTTGTGTTGTGAGTTGTTTGTCACCTTTTGGACACCTTTGAGGGTGTTTTCTAGGTGTTTTTATGTGTTTGTGATTGCCTCCTATTGTTTCCTATGGGGTTCGAGTGGTTCGCCGAACCGAATTCGAACGAGACCTCCGTTCGGCGAACTGAACTTGAGCCGAACCACGACCGGTTCGCTCATCTCTACTCAGGAGTACGATGCACAACAAATGCACAAATTGCACAACAAATTGTATGGTACATTTTCTCCTTTTAGTCTTGTGAAAATAAAAGATTTGGGGTTAAAGCAACAGTATTGTGGGAAAATTTTATTTTTTTATTTTCACAGCTCAACATTATTCTGTGAAGCATCTGAGGGTTCCATGTGCTCACCAAACATCTAGATAAATTCCTTGATCAGCATAGTTTCCAAAATGGGGTCGATTGTGGGGGAGTGCAACTGTTTACACACATTAGGGTCTCTCCAAATGGGACAAGCGTACACTAACGATTCCAGACAATTTTGCGCTCTAAAATTTAAATACAAAACAAAACAATCACTGATCTCAGGGAGACCAGCCAGAGAAAACACTGCCGGCAGCCAGGAAAGACACTCAACACAGTGAAATCCTAGGGAAGTACGCAAATCAAAAAAGTCCATGGAGCCTCTGTTAGGAGTCTCGACACGGAAAATAGCCAGATATCCCTCCGGAAAGGACCTAGTAAAGGAGTGGCTCTTTTAAGGAGACCATCATAACCACCAAATTAAGTGGCACTTTTAGTCAATATCCAACTCTTGACGAGTTTAAAGATATGACAAGGGAAATACCAAGGCCAGGTATCCATCCACAGACAGCTGTTTCGGGGTATTGCCCCTCATCAGTGTGGAGTAGGATTCTGGCCAGGTGGGAGCCATTCCTAGTAGACCAACAAGACAAAACAATCACTGATATCAGGGAGACCAGCCAGAGAAAACACTGCCGGCAGCCTGCAAAGGCGCTCAACACAGGGAAATCCTAGGTGCATTGCACCCTGGGAAGTACGCAAATCAAAAAAGTCCATGGAGCCTCCGTTAGGAGTCTCGACACGGAAAATAGCCAGATATCCCTCCGGAAAGGACCTAGCCAAGGAGTGGCTCTTTTTAGGAGACTACCATAATCACCAAATTAAGTGGCCCTTTTAGTCAATTTCCAACTCTTGACGAGTTTAAAGATATGACAAGGGAAATACCAAGGCCAGGTATCCATCCACAGACAGCTGTTTCGGGGTATTGCCCCTCATCAGTGTAGAGTAGGATTCTGGTCAGGTGGGAGCAATGTCTAGTAGACCAACAAGACTGTTTTGTTAATAAACTTCTTGAATGTGGTTTTCAATAGTTTGAGTGGTACAGTTTTTAAAATGGTGTAAGTTTTGGGTATTTTCTGTCATATGGGCCCCTCAAAGTCACTTCAAATGTGATGTGATCCCTAAAAAATGGTTTTGTAAATTTTGTTAGAAAATGAGAAATTGTTGATAAACTTTCAACTGTTCTAACTTCATAACAAAAACTTTGTTTCAAAAATTGTGCTGATCTAAAGTAGACGTGGGAAATCTTATTTATTAACTATTTTCTGTGATACAACATTCTGGTTTAAGGGTATAAAAATTCAAAGTTTCAAATATTTCGCCAAATTTCTGATTTTTTTCACAAATAGAAGCAAAAACTATTATCCTAAAATTATCACTAACATGAAGTCCAATATGTCCCAAAAAAACAGTCTCAGAATCACCGGAATACATTGAAGCATTCCAGAGTTATAAGCTAATAAAGTGACACTGGTCAGAATTGCAAAAATTGGCCGGGTTATGAAGGTGAAAACAGGCTGGGTGTTTTAAGTGGTTAATATGTACGCACTCTTTTTCAGCCCCATCATCTCATTCATCATGGCTTCCATGGTTTTAAATATCTTATCTCCAATCTACACTGGGCACAGACAAAATGCATAAGGGCTGGTTCACACTAAGCGACAGCGACAATGAGGTCGCTGTTACGTCACCATTTTCTGTGACGTAACAGCGACCTTGTAAGTCGCTGTTATGATCGCTGCTTAGCTGTCAAACACAGCAGAAGCAGCAGTGATCATAACCGCGAGAGCAGGGAGCCGCGCACACTGCTTAGCACTGGCTCCTTGCTCTCCTAGCTACAGTACACATCGGGTTAATTAACCCGATGTGTACTGCAGCTACATGTGCAGAGAGCAGGGTGCCGCGCACACTGCTTAGCGCTGGCTCCTTGCTCTCCTAGCTACAGTACACATCGGGTTAATTAACCTGATGTGTACTGCAGCTACATGTGCAGAGAGCCGGAGCCGGCAGCACAGGCAGCGTGAGAGCTGCGGAGGCTGGTAACTAAGGTAAATATCGGGTAACCACCTTGGTTACCCGATGTTTACCCTGGTTACAGCTTGCCACAGCTGCCAGATGCCGGTTCCTGCTCCCTGCTCGCTTCATTTCGTCGCTCTCTCGCTGTCACACACAGCGATGTGTGTGTCACAGCGGGAGAGCGGCTTTGAAGAAAACGAACCAGGGCTGTGTGTAACGAGCAGCGATCTCTCAGCAGGGCCACATCGCTGCTCAGTGTCACACACAATGAGATCGCTAATGAGGTCACTGTTGCGTCACCAAAACCGTGCCGTAGCAGCGATTTCGGTAGCGATCTCGCTATGTGTGAAGCACCCCTAACAGATAGGGTAATATAACCATTTTACTATTTCCTATATTCCTTTACTAGTACGTAGTATGTTTTTAATGCAGGCTCACATGCTGAGCCTGCATCTTCCCCTGCACATGTCGGCTGATCTGATCATCCGACATGTGCCTCTTTGGTTGCCACTACATTGCAATAAAATGCAATAAGAGGCAATCAAAACATCACATCTACATTTATATGGTATCAGTAAAAACATCAGCTCAGGGCGCAAAAAAATAAGCCCTCATACAGCCCCAAATCCCAAAAAATGAGAATGTTATGGTTCTTAGAAACCACCATTTTGGGGGGGTTGTGACAAATTTCAGAATTTTTTTTTCACTACTTAAATAAAATAAAATGTATACATGTTTGGTATCTGCAAAAACTCATACTGACCTGGGGAATAATATTGCCAGTTCAGTTAGTGTATCATGTAGTGTTAGTATCATATAGTGAAAATAAAAATTAAAAAAAAAAAAGTTTTTTAAAAAAGTGAAATTCAACTTTTTTATATCAATTTCCCGCAATTGGCTTTCCCCCCATTTTCCGGTACATAATTTGGCAGAATGAATGTAGTCATTCAAAAGGATAACACGTCCTGCAAAAAAACAAGCCATCATATGGCTATATTGATGGAAAAATAAAAAAGTTATGGCTCTTGGAAGAAGGTAAGGAAAAAAACGGAAAACAGCCACAGCAGGAAGGGGTTACACACAAAAGACATATTTTTTACTCCAGTTCTTTATCTGTATATTAGTGATCCATTACAGAGTCAATGGATAAATAAAAGTTCAGTTTACTTCAATTTTTAAGAACAGATGAAATAAGAGGACAGCTGAAAACCAACATTGTCCTTGTGAGTCACTGTAGCATCTTCTAAAGGCATATCTTGTTAAGAATCATAGGCCACCTCAAACTGTCCCTTTAATCGTTACCTGGCTGTCCACAATAATAGCAGTTTATTCTGTTTTTGGAGTTAGAAAGATACGCAGCACAAAATGTGGATTTACTAAGAGGCTCATACAAACCTTTTTAGATTAGAAATGACACTGCTAGAAATATTCGGTCAGGGGGACAAATGTTAAAAATTAGCATAGAACACATGACCACCTAGATTCTGGAGTATTAGACATCACAATCAGTGCAACAGTTATGGATAAACAAGATAAAATAAAGCTAGCCATATGATCCCTTGCTCAGTATACACCACCATTTCTTTGTGAACAAAGAGGAATTGATGAATGGTGCACAGTTAAATATATCCAGTAGATGACAGTAAGGCCGGGGCCACACGGGGCACTAGTGCGATGCTCGCATGACACTCGGCTCGCGCTGGCAGCACAGCAGGAGCCGAGTGTCATGCCAGTATCCATGCGACTGAGATCCTACTGTGCGAGTGGACCTCAGCTGCGGGAGGCGGGCCAGTGCTGCGGAGGGGCGGGCCGGCACGGAGGAGGGGAGGGAGGGATTTCTCTCCCTCTCTCCTCTGTAGCCGGCTATTGTGATTTTCGCTCTGCACGAGCGGTACGCCGGTGTACCGCGAGTGCAGTGCGATTTTTCTCTTGCCCCATTCACTTGAATAAGTGCGAGAGAAAAGAGTCTCGCATTACAATCGCAGCATGCTGCGATTGTTTTCTCGGTCCGATTAGGGCTTACTCTTCAACTTTAAATCCGTGAAAGGACCCTAACCATTCAAGTCAGGTCCCATCACATCCAAACTATATAAGAGTCTGATATCCTCAAGGATGTCATCTGAAATTCCCAAATCAGCACATGTTTTCCTGTTGTCTCTAATAAAATATTTCTTCCTTCTTCAATTTCCTAATGAAGAGATTAAGATCCTTGACACTTTCGAAGTCGTTATAGTCTGTCGTAGGTACAAAACAGAGACCCTTACTTAATACACTTATCTCTATGGCAGTCAGTGCCCTACTTGAGAGGTTAACTACTTGTTGATATCCAGAGGATTTTGATTTTGATATCCCCCTCGATTTGTTCGGTTCCTGAGGAAATACTCCCTTGGCTCTAAAAAATGGCTGTTCTGGTAGGGTTGGTTGAATCTTCCTCCACCATTCCCAAAATTCTTTTTCTTCCTACCTCTTGCTCCCAAAAACTCCTGAATTTTTTCTGGTTTTGGCTGAGGGGTTTGCGGGTCATCCCTTAAATTGTACAGGGCAGCATAATACTTGGCAAAGGCGTCTGCTATCCCATTAGGGTGCCCTATAAGTGATCCGTCTGGGCCCTTCAAAAATTCACTTTTAGATTTAATTTCCCGTTTTTTTGTTTTTCTAGCTAGTAAGGCATTGGCTCTATCCCCCATCGCATAAAAAATTGATTTACTCTTTTTAAGATTATGTTCATAGCTATGCAACAGGAGGGATCACAGTTGAAACCTGCAAGTAAGAATTTCCCTGGACAGTGTAGATGACGGGGAGGCCTTGTTAATAGTTTCTAAGTGTTGAATATGGACTATAATTTCTTTAATTTCTGCTTCTCTTTGCTTTTTCAAGAATGAAGCAGTTTTTAAAAACTCTAACAACTGATTTGTGAGCAGCCCACAAGATCTCATCAGTGACCTCCCCATTGTCGTTATGCCCAAAGTATTCCAACAGGCCTGCCACCACCTCCTCATGAATGTTCTTTTGGTTCAGTAAACTAGTATTAAGTCTCCAATGAGGCACCATAAAACCACTAGTAGAGTCCTGTACAACCAAAGTTATCAGAGCGTGATCCGACCATGCTATCAGACCGACTTCAGCACCTGTACACTTGTGAACAGTCTTACTATCCGTCAGGAAGAAGTCGATCCTGCTGTATGACTGATGCCTTGGGGAAAAGAAAGTATAGTCCCTTTCCGATGCATGAAGGGATCTCCATATGTCATGTAGATTAAACTCCGTGACAAACTGTTTCAGTTCCTTTCCTGACTTAGTGGGCCTCTCCGGGCAGTCCATAGATCGAAGAACTGGAGTGTTAAAGTCCCCCGCAGATGATCTCTGACCCCTGTGCGGTTCTCCTAAACATCTGGAAAAATTTCCGGGCAAAAGTTAGTTAAGATGAGTTTGGAGCGTAAATCGATGCCAAGGTCTACAAAAGCCCATTCAAGAGGCACTTTAGAATACTATATCTCCCGTCTGCACCATAGGTTATTTCGATCATTTTGAAAGCCACAGAGTTCTTAATCAGGATAGCCACTCCTCCTTTTTTTTTTAGAGTCATTTGCAAAGAACATATGTGGAAATCTTGGATGTAGTAGCCTTTTATTGTCATCAGTAAGAAGGTGAGTTTCTTGAATACATGCTATATCACATTTGGATGCTATAACTTCTCTCCACAGCATGGATCTTTTTGCAGGAGAATTGAGACCCTTCACATTAAGAGACAGAAAATTAATACTCATGGCGGATCCCAGAAAGGATGATATTTCCAGGAAGGCCAACTGAGAGGCATAGGGCAGGCAGAGGCAGACAAGGAGGACCAGTTAGGACGGTGCAAGGGTGGAGGGAAAAAACAACAACAAAAAAAAGAAACAAAACTTGAATACTTCATCTTCATCCTTACCGGACAGCTGGGAAGTACTTGCTCACCATAGGCGAGAACAACAGAGGGCTTAAGTGACATCACAGGTCACACGAGAGCTACGAACGCCTGCGGCTGGCGAGACTCCCTCAAGCTGGTTCCCACTCAGGATTGATCTTTTTCTTCTGAGCATCCCCCTGATCCCGATGCGAGTCTGAGTGCATTGTAAGGGGTAATCTCCAGGACTCAAGTAGTTTGTTCAGTTGAGGAGGGGACTGGCATACATGTATTTTAGAATCCCTGAAGATAATCAATTTCACCGGGAATCCCCATTTATAGTGTATGTCATGCTCCCTCACTGGGAAAATTCTCTTCTTTTTTGCCAGAGTTGCAGCAGACAGGTCCGGGAACAGCTTTAAATCATTAAATGCATCTGGGAGGATAGGGTTATCCCTCAGTATCTGGAGCATTGCTTCCTTTGTTTTATAAAAATGCAGTCGTGCCAGCGTGTATCTGGGCAGAGTGGGGTCGATACCTTTAGGTTTAGGGATTCTATGAATTCTATCCACTATGAGATCTCTTTCTGTGTGTTCTGGGAGCAGTAGTTGGAGAAACTTGTGAAAGAAATCTGTCAGCGCTTTATCAGCCACTGACACAGGAATGCCCCTAATTTTAAGATTGTTCCTTCTGGATCTGTCTACCAGATCCCCAAGCTTGTTTTTCAGTATTCCCACCTCCTCCTCTAACGCTGTGTTAGCATCAATCAGATCATTGTGAGACTGAGCAAGTTCGGCCATTTTAGACTCCCCATGGTCTGTACGGTCCCCCAGTGATTTGATTTCCTCTTTAACTTCTTTAATCATGTTCTTAAGATCCCTGAAATCATCCTGCAGTGATGACGTCAGAACTGAGCAGGGCTTGCAGCCTTTCGTCTGTGAGAAGAGTGCCTGTGACACTGCTTCCCCCCCCGTTTCTTCCTGGTGTAAGGGAGACACTGCAGCAGGAGACATCTTCTGAGGCGAGGGGGATCCCCTATCCCTGGGATAAAAGTCAGTAAGCTTGGCCGGGGGCCCAGATATCCGGGGTCTGCCCTTTGGCATACTGTGCAGAGGGATTACTCACTGTTTCAGAGGAGAGTTCTCAGCGACTTGAATCAGCTTTGAGCCAGTTTGTACAGCCTCAGCGCAGAGCTTCACTCTCAGGCAGCCATTGCCATCAGTGTGCAGGCCACGCCCCCTTTTTGATCGCTTTTAATTACACTTTTTCTGAGGCAGAATGAAGAAGAAACTGCACTTGATAAATTTTTTTTGTTTGTTTTGTAAAAGTGATCGTAGAGGCTTTGTCATGGCAATGATAAGACAGCCTTATTCTTTGGGTCAGTATGATTACAGCAATACCACATTTATATAGTTTTTTTTGTTTTGCCGCTTTTACACAATAAAAACTATTCTATAAGAAAGAAACAGTTTTTGCATTGCTTTATTCTGAGAGTTATAGTTTTATTATTTTTTTGCTGACAGAGCTGTATGGCAGCTTGTTTTTTTTTTCCAGGACAAGATGGCCTTTTCAGCAGTACCATTTTTATTAATATATGACTGTTTGATTGTGTTTTATTCTGCTTTTTTGTCAGCTGTATGTTGAAAATACAATTTTCGCAGTTTTTTTCTTTATTTTTTACGGTATTCACTGAAGGGGTTAACTAATGTTAGTTTTATAGATTGGGTTGTTACAGACGTGGCATAACCAAATATATTAAACACAGCACATCTTTTAGAATATATAAACAGGGCCATAAACTAAATATAATACAGACAATAAGAACAAAAATATAAGGCCTAAAAGATCTTTTTATTAAACAATTAATTTAAAACAGCAAATATATAAATAGGATACAGGGTACCATCAGATACAGGGGGAGGACAGAGAATGATAAATATATAAGGTACAGTACTATTGGTAATAAATTAGTTCAAAATTCATAGAATTAATCAAAAAACAAAATCATCAAAGTGCAAAATGCTTGTTAGATTTATGATTTAATATGCGGCTCATCCAAAGTGCATAGTGCATTGCATTCCATATGGTGAGTTTACATGCAGTATCAACGGTCATCCAGCAGGGGGAGCTCAAAGTTGAGAAAGTGTATCCACATAAAAAAAAATCGTAATTAAAGTGCAAAGTGCATATGTGCAATAAAGCAAATTTAAGATGTGAATCCACTAACATATATCTTCTGCAGTTTTTAATCAAAAACAGTGCACAAAAATTACTACACAGCTAGATTTATATAATAAGAAAGAGCTTATTAGCCTCACAAAGAGGAAATGAATGCAAATGGCGAAAATTCTCAAAGATATTTAGAGTAAGAGAGCACAACAACATAATTTACCATCAAAATAGACCCATTCGTAGTACTTACAAAAAGCAAGAGTCAGCCTCTGTCCACCCCACCACTCCAACGTACGTTTTGTCTGAAACTTCCTCTTTGTGAGGCTAATTACAATCACGGGTTATATGTATGGTGCGATCTTTGTGCATTATCACGTGTTTTTCTAATTATATAAATCTAGCTGCACAGTAATTTTTGTGCACTGTTTTTGATTAAAACTGCAGCAATTATATGTTAGTGGTTTCACATCTTAAATTTGCTTTATTGCACATATGCACGTTGCACTTTAATTACGATTTTTTTTTATGTGGATACACTTTCTCAACTTTGAGCTCCCCCTGCTGGATGACCATTGATACTGCATGTAAACTCACCATATGTATTAATGGGAATGCAATGCACTATGCACTTTGGATGAGCTGCATATTAAATCATAAATCTAACAAGCATTTTGCACTTTGATGATTTTGTTTTATGATTAATTCTATGAATTTTGAACTAATTTATTACCAGTAGTACTGTACCTTATATATTTAGCATTCTCTGATCTCCCCCTGTATCTGATGGTACCCTGTATCCTATTTATATATTTGCTGCTTTAAATTAATTGTTTAATAAAAAGATCTTTTAGGCCTTATACTTTTGTTCTAGTTGTCTATAAAACTAAATATATGTATACTTTTTTTTTTACAAAAATATTAGTATTTATTGGAATAATTTTTTTTTTTTATTTTCTGATATTTTTAGAAAAAAAAATGTTTAAATTATTATTTTTTTTAACTTTTTTACTTAGTTTCTATATGGGACATTAGATTTCATAGCTCTTATCGCAGCTGTATTGTACTGCAATGCTTGATCATTGCAGTACAATGCAGCTGCCAGAGCTGCACTCAGAAACTTCAGTAATCATGCTGAAAGCATGATCCCTGAACTGTCCCGTAGTCAGGTGACCTGGAGGTCGTTATGACAACTTTGGGTCACCATAATGACGAACGGGCCCTCGCAATTACATTACTTGGGTCCTGATCAGAAAGGATAGATACCGTGATCCCTCTCCTAATCCCCTAATTGTTGTGATCAATATTGTTGCATTTAGGGAGTTAAATAGCCAGGGACGGCACGGGCACCATCCCTGGCTGTGAGGGCCAGGGCTCGGCTGTTGGGAGAGCAAAGTCCGCGCAATTGCCAGGACGTACATATACAGCCTAGGTTGAGAATTACTCTCTTTCTAGGACGTAGATGAACGACCAAGGTCTTGAAGGGGTTAAAGACCTCCATACACATTAGACTAACATCAGCCAAACCTGCGTTGGATGACTGATGGACAGGAGTGATGGTGATAGCACATGTCAAATTTCGATCTGCCGATAGTTTATCTTGGGGAGAACAATGCTACCAGCCAACATGTCAGCAGGTGGATTTGTCTTCTAGATCACGAGAGCGCTTCGTCGAAAGAGTGCTCCTATGTGTGAGAGAGTCAGCTGTGCTGGCTCTCAGCGAACGATCGGCTAAGCATCGTTTGACCAACAGCCATATATGTGTGGCCAGCTTTATAATCATAATAACAATATTATTTAATTCTATAGCACCAACATATTCTGCAGCGTTTTACAATTCATAGGTTTATATACAAACAAACATGAGTAAAAGGCAGTGGCGTAACTAGAGTGTGATGGGCCCCGGTGCGAAAGTTGGACCTGGGCCCCCCTCCGGACGTTGGTCAGATGAATGGGCACCTGTAGCGTTTTAAATCCTGTCCTGTCTCTAATGCATAATTAAAAAAATATAAATAATTTTAAAAAAATTCTACTCATCTTGCCTCTGCTCCCACATCACCAAGTGTCCTCTGTAGCGAGCGCGGAGTGGCCTGCAGCTGACATCGGAGTGCGTGCTATAGAGCATGACAGTACTACCATGCTCTGCCCCCAGTCACGGTATGGACGTCAGCTGCCAGCCACTGTTTGCCCGGCAGCGTGTATCGCAGTGCAGGGACCTAGCGGGTCTATGTGCTGTGATGCATTTTAGCCCTCAGACGCTCATCCAGCTGAAGTAGGAGCTGGGGTCGGCTGGTCCCCTGTACCTTTGGGCCTGGTAACAATCTCTGCGTCTGTGATTGTTAGGCCCCTGCCTGCTCTCCTCACTCCATCCACAAACTATTGGCTGCTGAAGTCAGCTCACGTATTGTGAAGATAAAGCACCCTCCCAGGACATACTGCATCAAATCTACTTTAGGCCATGTGCTCACATTGCGTTTTTATGTGCAGAAAATCTGCACATAAAAACGCATGTTTGGAACAAAAAAAAGCAACTGAAAAAAATGAGCATTTTTTATTGCGTTTGCGTGTTTTTTCACCTACTTCTTTTTGAGCGTTTTTTAGTCATGGCAATCATGGGGGTTCAAGCGCTGTACCCCCACGGTCGCCAGGTCCTGGCTCTCGCTGCCAGGAGCAGTACCCGTGCCGCTCTCGGCAGTTTAACCCTCTAAATGCTGCAATCAATGTGATTGCTACATTCAGAAGGCAGGGAGAGGAATCGCTTACCCCTCTCTGGCGATCGGGTCCCTGTAGTGCAATCACAGGGATCCGATCACTGCCATGGCAACCCTGGGTCATCACCATGATGACCCCGGTTTCCTGAAGTATGGATCGCCTCACAAACCAGGGCACCTCCATCACAAGAGTTCCCTGCAACAAGGTCCCGTGGTAAAGACCACAAGGCCTAGGTGCAGGAAACCCTGGTGACATCACAAGGTGAACTGAGTTCATGGCGGCGGATCTGCAGGACTCTCCGGTGATCCGCAGGCATGAACTCGATTCACCGTGTGATATCACCAGACTTCCCAGAAGTAATGTCCTGCAGTAAAGACTGAGATAAGGAAATGGCTGCAGGGAGCCCCAGTGACGTCAAAAAAGCATATAACACACAAATATTCAACGTGGGCATTACACATGCGTTTTTTCCTGCATTTTTCACTGACTCCATTGAAGTCAATTGGTTAAAAAGCAGGAAAAAAATGCAGAAACAACTGACACACTGCTTCTATTTTCAGCAACAAAAACTGCAAAAAACAGCGTCGGCACAGCAAGTCAGGATTCTCAGACTTTGCTGAGATGATTTTTCCTTGCTTTTATAGATTAAAAAAGCAAGGAAAAACGCATGAAAAAAGCCACATGTGCACAAGGTCATCTGTGTATGTAGCAGAGCAGTGCACAGTAATTTAGCTGGATTTAGATACAGGACCTGGCTGTGCGGCTTTCATCAAACTGCTGCAAACACTCCCCCCCCTCTGCTCACAGTGTGACTGATTCTGTGGGCTGGCCCCCATCACCTGATCAGCCTCATCCCCCCCCAAATCCCAAAGTGTCCAAAGCAGCACACATTATTACATTAAGATAACATAGAACGTAAAGAAGGTCAGATGCACTTTCCTGCCACAGCTCAGCCCTCTCCACATGATCGCACATCAGTAAATAAACAATCAGACGCTGTCGGTGACTGCACAGAGCGATGGAAGGGAAGCAGAGTATATACAGCCTGCGCTGCTGCCCTCACCTGTTATATCTCCTGCAGAGGCCGGCAGCACAGTGTATAGTACTCACGTGCAGAGACTGGAGGGGGCAGAGCTCACGCTGCCCGGCCGCTGCTACTGAAAATGCAGGAACCGCTCTCACTGACAGGAGCGGCTGCTGATCTGCAGCGCGGGCCCCTAACCTACGGGCCCGGTCGCAATCGCGACCCCTGCGACCGCGGTAGTTACGCCCCTGGTAAAAGGTATAGAAGATACAATAATTAAACCAAATATAAAGACAACCCTGCTTATAAGAGCTCACAATCTACAATTGGGTGAGGTGGGGGTGACAAGGTTCAAGTGCTTATTTACAACGAAGGTCCAGCCATCTCGAAGTAATGGGGACTTGGATAAAGGCTACATGAGCCAGTCACCAGCCAATCTTTGTAATGCTTTTGGGTACAGTGGCGTTTGAGGGAGAATTATGTTCTGAGAAATATTGGTGGGGATATACAGGTGCATCTTAATAAAGTAGAATATCCTCAAAAAGTTAATTTCAGTAATTCAATACAAAAAGGGAAACGCATATATTATATACAGTCCTTACACACAGTGTGATCTATTTCAAGTGTTTATTTCTGTTAATGTTGATGATTATGGCTCACAGCCAATGAAAACCCAAAAATCTCAGAAAATGACATAAGTATAGGATTGTCCTGATGAAGACGCCTCTGAGGGCTTTGAAACGCATTGACCAATAAATCATTTTATTTACATAATTTGGACTGGTTTGGCAGCACAGGAGATTGAGAGATTAACCCTTTTCTTCCTTCCTTCCATTGTTTGTATCTCCGAAAATTAGAATATTATATAAGACCAACTGAAAAAATGATTTTGAACTCAGATATGTTGGCCTTCTGAAAAGTATGTACAGTAAATGCACTTGTATGTGAATTAACTTCGATTAGGCCGCCCTAAAAAGATGTGTTTTTAAATTGTGCAAGTTGTGGATAGTCCTAGTTTCTTGGGGTAGAGCATTCCAGAGGATTGGTGCAGCTCAGCAGAAGTCTTGGAGCAGAGAGTGGGTAGTTTAGATTGATGTGGATGTTAAGGCCCAGTCACACTAAACAACTTACCAGCGATCCCAACAATGATACAACCTGATAGGAATCGCTGGTAAGTTGCTAGGAGGTCGCTGGTGAGATGTCACACTAAGCGACGCTCCAGCGATCCCACCAGCAACCTGACCTGGCAGGGATCGCTGGAGTGTCGCTACACGTGGAAGCATGCTGCGCTTGGTCACTAAGGTAAATATCGGGTAACCAACCCGATATTTACCTTGGTTACCAGCGCACACCGCTTAGCGCTGGCTCCCTGCACACCTAGCCACAGTACACATCAGTTTAATTACCCGATGAGTACTCTGCTACGTGTGCAGGCAGCAGGGAGCCGGCTTCTGCGGACGCTGGTAACCACGGTAAACATCGGGTAACCAAGAAGCCCTTCCCTTGGTTACCCGATATTTACCTTCGTTACCAGCGTCTGCCGATCTCACACTGCCAGTGCCGGCTCCCTGCTCTCTGCACTCCTAGCCACAGTACACATCGGGTTAATTACCCGATGTGTACTCCAGCTACGTGTGCAGGGAGCTGGCACTGGCACTGTGAGAGCGGCGGACGCTGGTAATGAAGGTAAATATCGGGTAACCAAGAGAAAGGGCTTCTTGGTTACCCGATATTTACATTGGTTACCAGCGTCCACAGAAGCCGGCTCCCTGCTCACTGCACATTTAGTTGTTGCTCTGTCGCTGTCACAGACAGCGATGTGTGCTTCACAGCGGGAGAGCAACAACTAAAAAATGGTCCAGGACATTCAGCAACAACCAACGACCTCACAGCAGGGGCCAGGTTGTTGCTGGATGTCACAAACAGCAACATCGCTAGCAAGTTGTGCCTCAGCAGCGATGCTGCTAGCGATGATGATTAGTGTGACGGTACCTTTATGCTGGGTTCACACTAAACGACAGCGACAACGACGTCGCTGTTACGTCACCATTTTCGGTGACGTAACAGCGACCTTGTAAGTCGCTGTTATGATCGCTGCTTAGCTGTCAAACACAGCAGAAGCAGCGATCATAAGGTCGCTGTGCTACATGTTCAGAGAGCAGGGAGCCGCGCTTAGCGCTGGCTCCTTGCTCTCCTGCAGCACACATCGGGTTAATTAACCCGATGTGTGCTGCAGCTACATGTCACAGTTCAGAGAGCAGGGAGCCGCGCTTAGCGCTGGCTCCTTGCTCTCCTGCAGCACACATCGGGTTAATTAACCCGATGTGTGCTGCAGCTACATGTCACAGTTCAGAGAGCAGGGAGCCGCGCGCACTGCTTAGCGCTGGCTCCTTGCTCTCCTTGCTACAGTATACATCGGGTTAATTACCCGATGCATACTGCAGCCACATGTCACAGTGCAGGAGCCGGCACTGGCAGCAAGGGCGGCGGAGGCTGGTAACCAGCGTAAACATCGGGTAACCAGGGAAAGGTCTTCCCTTGGTTACCCGATGTTTACGCTGGTTACAGCTTACTGCAGCTGCCAGTGCCGGCTCCTGCTCGCTTCATTTCGTCGCTCTCTCGCTGTCACACACAGCGATGTGTGTGTCACAGCGGGAGAGTGACGACCAAAAAATGAAGCTGGACATTCAGCAACGACCGGCGACCTCACAGCAGGGGCCAGGTCGTTGCTGGATGTCACACACAGCGACAGCGACGGGACGTCGCTGCAACGTCACAGAAAATGGTGACGTAGCAGCGACGTCGTTGTCGTTGTCGCTGTGTGTGACACCAGCTTTAGTCAAAAGTCGTTTGCAGAGATTAGAGAACAGGAAGGACAATAGACAGAGATAAGAGTGGAGATGTAGGGGGTGCCGTGCTGTGAAGAGCTTTGTGGGTGAGAATAAAGCATTTTGATTGGATCCTATAATGTTATGGCCTCCAGTGCAATGACTGGCACAAAGCGGAAATGTCTGAATAATGATTAGCCAAATTTTTGATCCTGCGAGCAGCAAGAAGGATGGACTGTAGAGGGGAAATTCTAGTGAGACGAAGGCCATTTAATAAAGAATTACAGTAGTCAAAGTGGGAGTGAATCAGGGCCACAGTGAGGGTTTTTGTTGTTTCCGTGGTGAGAAAGGGTCAGATTCTAGAGATGTTCTTCAGGTGCAGGTGACAAGAATGGGTGAGATATTCTATATAGGAGGTGAAGGAAAGATCAGTGTCATGCATAACACCCAGACAGCGAGCCCAGGCATTATTTTGGTGCCGCACACAGAGAGGGAGATATCAGGTTTAGGGAGGATAGTAGATGGAGGGAGTAGAAGTAGTTCAGTTTTGGAACGGTTAAGTTTCAGATAGAGAGCAGGCATGATGTTTGAATCTGCGGATAGACAGCCACTGGTGTTCTGTAGTATAGCGAGGGTCAGGGGATGAAGTGTATAGTTGTGTGTCATCAGTATAAAGATGGTACTGGAAGCCAAATTTGCTTAAGCGGGCTTTACACACTGCAATATCGCCCGAGCGTTGTTGTTGGGGTCACAGTTTTGGTGACGCACTTCCGTAATCGTTAGCGAGATTGCTTTGTGTAACAGTGTCGCGGGCGGGGAGGAGGGTGTCAGCACACCGCGCTCACCCCTTCTGCTCGGGTCCGGCAGCTGCTCAGTGGTGGCTCGAGCTGTGGGCCGGATCCCGGGGTTTCTCGAGCGACACTCCTCGCCCGTGAGTGAAAGGGGGGTTTGTTGGGTGTGGGGATTGTTATAGTTCGTGACGCCACCCACGGTTGTGGTGATTGCACCACCGCTGCTCAGTGTGGGGGTCCCGGGGATGGTGATGCGGAGCAGCCAGGTGTTGTGTTGCCCCTCCGTGGGTAGGGGTTGGTGATCCCGGGGCCCGGTGATGAGATGTAAAGTGTAGGGCCTGGAGGGCGCAGGGACGCGGGGGCAGCGCTGTGCCTTGCGGCACTATGGTACTCACTCAGCCTGACACACGGACACAGTTTGTACGGTAAACCAACGGCTGGTAGGACGGTCCCACAGACGGCTGCACCTGCACTCCCGGTAGGTGACGGTGATGTCCCTCTTCCTTGCACCTGTGTTGACTGATGGTAGCGGTGGATTCCCTCCGGTTACCCGCTCCCCGACTGCAATCTGGGCCGGAGGAGCTCTACACTTTGCCCGCAGGCACTGGCCCTGAGAAACTGGTGCCGTGGCGGTGGCGGTGTCTCTCCAATACGGGTTGGGCTGTTGCCTTCAATCGGGACTTGGTTGTTGGGGGATCTGCGTCCCCGTCACTGATGGATTTGGCAAATCTGGCGACTCCTAGCCTTGCCGGGGTCCGAGAGGCCCCTGCCCTGGTGCTGACTGTCCTTCGGAACACTGCTCCAGACCACCGGGCACAAAGCCAACGGGGTCCTTCCAGGAACTTCCAAACGGTCCCCCTCCAGACAGTCACCGCCGTTGCTGACCTTGCTGTTCTGGCCCTCACAAAGCTGGACCCTTCAGGCTGTCCTTCTCTTCTGTCACTTTACTTGCTTTTCCTCCTTTTCCACTTCTCTACTTTCACTTTCTTAACTCCTCCACTTTAGCTCCTCACACTTGCCCTGCCTGGGCTAAACTCTGTTGTTACTCCTTCCACTTCCTCCTCCTGGACTCAACTCTAGCTCGTCCCTGAGCTATCTGCCTGGTTACTTCCCGCCTCCAGAGTTGTGAGCTCCTCGGTGGGCGGAGCCAACCGCCTGGCCCACCCCCTGGTGTGCATCATCAGACTCCTGGAGGACGGCAACAAGGATTTGTGGTTAGCTGTGATGTGCCTACCTGGAGTGTGGGGTGTGGTGGTGTTGTGACCTGTGTCCCCTGGCTTGCCCAGGGCGACACATTCCCCCTTAGCAAAATGCAGACCGTCCGCGGGCTGCCGTCCTACACCGGTTTTATTTTTCTGTAAAAAGGGGATAACAGGGTTAAGCAAAACATAAATAACATTTTTAATAACTCTTCCCAAGACGGGAGGCACATTTACTTTTAACGTTACAACGGTATACGGTCACGGTTTCCGCTCTCTCCCACCCAAGCAACCTGGCCCTGATGCTGCCCCTAAAACCCAGGCAGCACCCCTTGACCCACAGTCCAGCACAAGTTACCCGAGCGGGATCTGTCCTTCCCCTCCAGAGGGTGGCCACCGGTTCCTTTGGTGGCTGGGCCCTGGCGTGCTCTGCTCAGGGCCCTCCCTCCAACCTGCCTCTCCGGAGGCGGCATTGCGGAAACGGTAACGGTACCCAACATATTTACAAGCCACTTAACGTTTGTGGTGCCCTGCAAGTTCACGGGCTTGTCCATGGATAGTTCCCATGCAAATTAAACTTTAAATGGTCCCCACGGGGACAACGGTGCCAGCTCCTGCCGGTTGCAAATCACAAAGCAAATCTGGTGAAGTACTCAGTATCATTTCACTTATCATTTCAAACTTTTTAAACTTTTTCAAACAAACAACTTCAGTGATGGTCCCAACGAGGACGGTGCAACGGGCATCCGCTGCCCTACTCCGGTTCTCTTGCTGCTTCATCCGAGGGAGGGGATGCAGAGCTCACCTTGCTCTCCGGGCTGCCCTTCAGCTTTACATCCAGGGCAAACCACCCCCTCTCTCCGCAGTGCCGGGTGTAACGCACCATGTCCCCCGGTATAAGATTGCGGCCAGGATGCTCCTCGGGCAGATGGGCATGCACGTCCCGCCGGGCCACAAACACCTCGGCCTCCAGGCCCGGTTCGTATATGAATCCGTAGCCCCGGCGGATATCGAATCGCCTCACCTGTCCCTCGTAGAACGGGCCCCGGACACGGAAGGTCGCTTGCCGCAGGTTTTCTTTTTCCCGAATGGCTCGGGCCACCAGCTCGGCTTTCCTTCTCTCCCTCTCCGCGATCTCCAGGCCCAGCTTTGTCGGCTCCCTGTCCCAGTATGGCGCTGCTGCCAGCTCCGGCGCACGGGTTGAGCCCCGCGGGACATCCAGCACGTTACCCACTGTCAGGAAGGTGGGTAGCGTATCCCGCGGTGTCATGGCCTTGGGCGCTGCCTTGCAGCAACAACCCGGCGCCACCTCAGCCGAGGTGTGGGGGATGGGCACAGGGGCTTTCCGCAGTTGGGCCTTCGGCTCGGAGCGGGTCATCGGCTCCGGCTCGGGAAGCTGCTCAGGGACTGTCTCTGGCACAATCTTCGGGGCCTTCCAAGGTAATGCCTCCGGTTTGTTACGGGCTCCGGCTACAGGTCGGTCCGCTGGGGCGGACGGGCTGGGTATCGCTACCGGTTGCGGTGGTAGCGGGCCTAGTGGCGGGGTCACGGCCTCCGAGACGGGTGGCGAGGGAGGCAACGGGGGGAGAGGGCTTGGACCGGGCCCCACAGCCGCGATGACCGGCCCTGCAAGGGCATCGGGACGTGGGTCACTCACCCTCCCTTTCTCCGCCTCATCCTCGCGTCTCCGCACGGTGGCTACAACGTCCGCCATGTCGGCCTCCCACTCCTCCACGAGGAGCTGCATCTTCACCTGCAGCCGTTGGGAGAGCTGCGCGGTCCGGATCTCCACCCACGCCGCGGTTCCAGGCGCGGGGGGTACGGTATCGCGGGACGGCATCCACATGGTGTCTTCACTGTTTGCTTCCAGGAACGGTATTCTCGCAAGGTCCTGGCGTCCCTGCTTTTATAGCCGCAGCTACATGCGTCCAGCCGCCATCGCGTCCCCCTTAGCTCTTTCCGGCCCCTCCTCTCTCGGGGCGGAGTTTTGGCCTTCGCACTTCTACTGCTCGAGAAGACGCTCGAGCGGGAACTTTTCGCGCCAAAGATGGCGACTTCTGAAATTTTTCTGCCGGATGCCTCCGGCGGTAACAAGGCGCACCTCTACCAGACGGCAGAGCGGTAGGATCCTGTTCGTGACGCCAAGTTGTCGCGGGCGGGGAGGAGGGTGTCAGCACACCGCGCTCACCCCTTCTGCTCGGGTCCGGCAGCTGCTCAGTGGTGGCTCGAGCTGTGGGCCGGATCCCGGGGTTTCTCGAGCGACACTCCTCGCCCGTGAGTGAAAGGGGGGTTTGTTGGGTGTGGGGATTGTTATAGTTCGTGACGCCACCCACGGTTGTGGTAATTGCACCACCGCTGCTCAGTGTGGGGGTCCCGGGGATGGTGATGCGGAGCAGTCAGGTGTTGTGTTGCCCCTCCGTGGGTAGGGGTTGGTGCTCTTAGGGCCCGGTGATGAGATGTAAAGTGTAGGGCCTGGAGGGCGCAGGGCTGTGCCTTGCGGCACTATGGTACTCACTCAGCCTGACACACGGACACAGTTTGTACGGTAAACCAACGGCTGGTAGGACGGTCCCACAGACGGCTGCACCTGCACTCCCGGTAGGTGACGGTGATGTCCCTCTTCCTTGCACCTGTGTTGACTGATGGTAGGGGTGGATTCCCTCCGGTTACCCGCTCCCCGACTGCAATCTGGGCCGGAGGAGCTCTACACTTTGCCCGCAGGCGCTGGCCCTGAGAAACTGGTGCCGTGGCGGTGGCGGTGTCTCTCCAATACGGGTTGGGCTGTTGCCTTCAATCGGGACTTGGTTGTTGGGGGATCTGCGTCCCCGTCACTGACGGATTTGGCAAATCTGGCGACTCCTAGCCTTGCCGGGGTCCGAGAGGCCCCTGCCCTGGTGCTGACTGTCTTTCGCAACACTGCTCCAGACCACCGGGCACACAGCCAACGGGGTCCTTCCAGGAACTTCCAAACGGTCCCCCTCCAGACAGTCACCGCCGTTGCTGACCTTGCTGTTCTGGCCCTCACAAAGCTGGACCCTTCAGGCTGTCCTTCTCTTCTGTCACTTTACTTGCTTTTCCTCCTTTTCCACTTCTCTACTTTCACTTTCTTAACTCCTCCACTTTAGCTCCTCACACTTGCCCTGCCTGGGCTAAACTCTGTTGTTACTCCTTCCACTTCCTCCTCCTGGACTCAACTCTAGCTCGTCCCTGAGCTATCTGCCTGGTTACTTCCCGCCTCCAGAGTTGTGAGCTCCTCGGTGGGCGGAGCCAACCGCCTGGCCCACCCCCTGGTGTGCATCATCAGACTCCTGGAGGACGGCAACAAGGATTTGTGGTTAGCTGTGATGTGCCTACCTGGAGTGTGGGGTGTGGTGGTGTTGTGACCTGTGTCCCCTGGCTTGCCCAGGGCGACACAACAGCGTTCAGCGATGTTAAATCGTCGCAAAAGCGTGATTTATCGCTAATCGGCGACACGGGTCCTTATTCCCAAAAATCGTTGTTTTTTCTTTGTAACTATCATTGCTCGTTCCTTTCAACATAATTTTCGTTACGTGTGACACTACTAAAGCGACTTTAAAAATTGTTGCCTCATGCGTCATCATCGATACGGGCGTGTATGGTGGTTTAAATGTTCAATACGCCTACTTGTTTCCTATTTGCTAACGCATCTGCTCCATGATTGGACCTTAATATATGTAATACGCAAACATCCTTTTAGTGTTGTTCCATTTGGTGGGTTCATTTCCTAGGTTTTGGACGTGTCCTGCTGGCTCCGTGTCCGGCGTATATTTAGTCGTCATTCGTCCGTGAGATAAACTTCGTATGTGAGTTTTGTTTTTTTTTTATTTTTTTTTTAATTTTTTTTTTTCTTCCTTTGTTTGTGGTTTTTTTGTTCCTTTGTATTTTAAAATTTAAATATGTTTGTTGTTTAGAATTGGGTTTATTATTAGTTTGTAAAAAGGCTATATTATGAATATATTCGTGTTTTTTTTTACATTACAGTTATATATATAATATGAACCATTAATTTATCTTAATCAAGATTGCAGCCACCCAAATTTGTTTTTTTAAAAGCCGTCAAACATTAGTGTGACCAATAAGAATAAGATTCATATTTCTAAAAGTTATTTATTGTTTGACAAAACAATAAATATAATGTTTTGAAAAAAAAAACAAACAAAAAAACAATTACAATATTATTCTCTGTTATACAGGCTAAATATGCGTAGTGAGCATGAAAATGCCGTCATAGCTGCCATGCTTGTAGCCGGAGGAGCACTTGCCCTTGCCGAGGATCATAACATGCGATGCAGAACAAGAAAAAGACGAATTTGGGCACGCAAATGGCTACTAGAGAGACAACGCTATACACACATGCACCTTGTAAGAGACCTACAAGAGCATAACCCACATGACTTTCGAAACTACTTACGCATGTCTGAAAGCTCTTTCTCATACCTTTTAGAGAAAGTCCGCCCTTATATCATGCGCAATAATACAGTAATGTGTCAGGCAGTACCTGTAGACGAGCGTTTGGGGGTGACTCTTCGATTCTTGGCTACAGGACGCAGTTTGACTGACCTACAGTATTCATCAGCAGTGTCACGCTCTCTACTTAGCTCATTAATTCCAGAGACATGTTTGGCAATAGCACATGCTTTACATGACTACATGCATTTGCCAAATTGTCCAAGTGATTGGGAAAAAATTTCAAATACATTCAACCTATTATGGCAATTCCCTAATTGTGGTGGCGCAATTGACGGGAAGCACATAAGGATAATGCAGCCACATAATTCTGGCTCATATTATTACAACTACAAGGGCTACCACAGCATTATCCTTATGGCGGTTGTCAACGCCACTTATGATTTTCTGTACATTGATATCGGCATGAATGGGCGAGTTTCGGATGGTGGGGTATTTGAACATACGGAGTTTGCATTACGGCTAAAACAAAATCAACTACAATTACCCACAAACCAAAATACCATTGGAAATTTAAATTTTGGTTTTTTGGCGGACGAGGCCTTTCCATTACAACGTCATTTGTTACGGCCATATCCACTTACAGGCTTGAATTTAGAAAGACGCATTTTTAATTATCGTCTATGCAGAGCTAGAAGAGTTGTCGAGAATGCTTTTGGCATCTTAAGCAGTAGATTTCGTATCTTTTCCATGCCAATCAACTTAAAACTTGAATCCATTGACAATGTTGTGCTTGCATGCTGTTATTTGCATAATTTTCTCAGAAAAAGAGATGGGCTTGAATATGTTCCACCTGGCTTTGTTGATGTAGAAAATCAAAGTAATGGTGTTGTTGAGCTTGGGGCATGGCGTCAGCAAGTTAACCCACTGGATAATCTTTTGCCACAGCCACCCCTGTCACGTAGTATGATGGATGCAATGGAAAATAGAACCAATTATTGCAATTTTTTTAATGGCCCAGGGGCTGTGTCATGGCAGCATGTTTCTAATTAATTAATGAGTTTAGGTTATCATGAAACATGAGATTGCATGTTTGTGTTAAAATAATGTCAGTATAATTTTTTAAAATGTTATTAGTTTTATAAAAATTGCCTTAAGTGTGTAAAGTACCTGATTTTGAAGGGAAAAATGTTTATTGTGGTATAAATGTTATACTTGTTTTATTTTTTAAATAATCCTAAATTGGGAATATTGTCATTTGTTTTTTTTATAAAAATTGTTTTTCATTAAAAATTTATGTATGATTGTAAACTAAATCTTTCTTCTGGAAAACATATTCATTTAAAAACTAAAAGAATAAAATATAAATATAATTAAGCATTACAAGCATTCTGTCAATCATTTATCTCGTATGATAATTTAAATTAATTACTATGTTTTATTTTTACATGACATAAACCATTATGTTTTCATAAATATAGGCCACATTTCCGTTAATAACATATAAATCACATAAAAATGTTTTTTCTAAATTAAACAAAGAAGGGTGAAAAAATTACGCATTTGCTCATACAAAAATGCGCACATATGTATTATAACTGTACACTACGGCGAAATACACTGTTGAGTTTTTTAACATGTAAATAAAGAAACGTCATGACGTCCAAACGTCTAAAGGACCATGTGACACGCCACACTGTGTACCTGCTGATCTAAAGCGAAACTGAAAGGGAAAATGTCACCAAACAAACGTGCTAAGGTCTGGGGCCAAGGGGAGGTACAATACTTGGTGAAAAGGATGGATGCACTGGACTATATATGTGCAAAGACATATCCACGTCCTATGGGACATAAAAGAAGTGTGGTTAAAAAAATATGCAGGGGCCTGTACCGTAAATTTGATATCAGACGCACACCAACGCAGGTACTGAAAAAATGGGCTGATTTAAAGTACAGGGATAAGGAGAGAATAGAAGAAATTCGAAGTAACCTGGTAGTGATAGCTGGTAAGATATTTTTCATACTTACATAAGTTAATTGTTTTGAATTATAATATCAAAACATTAGAGGTGTTGTGTTTAAATTAATTTAAGGTGTGGTGTTATTTTTAATATTAAATAATCACATCATATGAGGTTATTTTTTTAAATTTAATTTTTTTAATTTTATGTTAACAGATGTAAATTCATTCACTAATGAGTCAAGCCAGCCCTCAAACAATAATGAAGATAATGTTGTCCAGCAGCTGGCTCCAAGCATGGATTCCAACCGTGAAAATAGCCTACCCATTTTAAATGAGGAAGCAGACAGCCTTGATTATGATGTAATTTCACCATCATCAGGACATGCTGATGCAGATGTAATGTCTGAAGAGAATATGGAGGACAATGGTACTGATGTGGTTTGAATAATTTAGTACAGTTGTAAATCATTTTCTAAATGGATTAAACTTTAACAATATAAACTTATGTTAAAATTAGGTGGGAAAGGATCAGGTTGGGACATGAGCGCATCATCCGGAGATGAACTTGAAGAAGAAGTTGTCAGTAATGGTAAGTTTAATGATTTTACAACATTATGGTCAATGGAAAAATGGAATGATCACTTCAAGTGGTTTTTTTTATTTGATTCGAAAACAATTGATATTTGTTTTAAAAAACCAAACGCTAAAAGTTTGAAACAATAATTAATTTTGTTTTTGATTCTTTTCAGATATAATAACACTATATGATATTTATCTGTCTGCGAACAGACTGAAAGAAGCCTCTGCGGCCCATGATGCCCTAATCCTGAAATATATTAATCAACGTCATAAGTAAATAATGTTTTCTTGTGATGTTTCTATGTTTTACATGTATGTAGAAATGTTTTTAAATTAATAGTTAACCCAAAAATATATAAATAACCAAAATTTTATACAAGTTAAGAAAAGAATGTAATTAAAAAATAAAAAAGTAAAAAAAATAAAAAATATTGTAGCGTAATTTATTCAAACCACACATTATTTCATATGTCATGTTTATTCTCAAGGGAAATTGGTATAGTAACAAATTTGTTTATCGTCACAAATATGCACTAAATATCATGCAACAGAAGGAATTCAATAATAAAAAAAAAACAAAAAAAAACAAAACATTTTTTTACATTAGAAACTACTTCTTTTTGCGTTTGTTAAGCAAACTCATGCGTGACCTACGGCCACGCACACCACCCTTTGGAAGTGGTTGTATTGATGGCTCTGTGGCAGCTTGAGGATTTTCTGGGGCATCAACAGCATCTACAGGCTCAACAGGATCAACAGGATCAACAGGATCAACAGGATCAACAGGATGAGACACCTCGCCAATGGCAACATAGGATGACTCTGTTAGTTTTTTAGCTCTTGCCAAACGTAAGACATCCTGGATTAAACATTGGGCAATGTATTTCTGTTCTGGGGTCAGTTCACGCAGTTCATCATCCACGAAAATAGCAAGACCAGAAAGGGGTGGTCTGTTGTGCTGGTCTAGGATGTTTTGTGCCACTCCCATCAGTTTGGTTACAGCTGTAGTAGTGTTTGCTGGGATGGTTTTTTTTTTCCTTTGCCAACTTTGTGTGTATAACACATTTGATGGGCCAGCCTCAAGCAAATCCACATTGGTTATTTGGCTAGCAGGAGTTTCCATTAGGTGTTCAGATGATGATTGTTGACTTGTTGTTGGCTCCTGCAATACAAAAAGAACATAATTTAATTAAATTGGCATTTCAAAATTTTTATTTCGTAAAACATTTGAATACTTTTACATATATGGAAAAGTATACAAATGTTCATTTCATTATAATTAAAACCAACACAAAATTTTTGTGACAAATTATGACAATAATAAAAATTATACCTCTGATATAATCACTTCATTGTTAGCATCTGGGGGAATATCACCACCAATATTGAGGCTACTGGTTGATGGCCTGTGAAGCTCCTGGTCCCTTGTGAAATTCAATAAATCAAAATACCAGAGCGTTGGGACGTAGACATCACCAGTGCCAGCACCAGAACGTTTGGATTCCTCTATTTTGTTCAGTTCTTTTTTATAAACTGTGCGTATTGCCTGTATTTTTCTTTTCACGAGATCCTCAGTCCCTTTTTGATTAGGATGGTATTTGTCATATATTACTATCATTTTAAGGTACGCATCCTTTTTAAGTTGCCTATTGCTGTACTCGGGGGATTTAATTTTCCATAAGGGTGTTTGCGTCTGGTACACCTCTATGAATTCACGTAGGAATTCCTCCTTATTTGTACACATCTGAAAAACATTAAATTGGAGATAAATCAGTACAAACACTGATTTAAAAAAAAAAGTTTTTTAAAGTTATTAAGAATAAATTGAAAAAAAAAAAAAAAGAGTAAATACTATAACACATACCTTGCAGCAAAGATTCGCAAGTCCAGATGACAGTTTTTTTCAAAATTCCCTTGTGCGAGGACAAACGCTAATGGGTAGACAAAAGCTGGAAGAATGAACACGCATCTGCGCACATTTATACTACCAACATCCAATGAAAATCTATAGCACTGATTAAACAAATGAGTCGAGTCAAGAAGGGGCGTAGCGAGTTTACAATTCTAATACATCAAGATGCACTTTGTGTGGTGAACCAACGCCCATATCGCCATGACAATTGGAAATCCATGCGGTGAGACCGCTACACAACGATGATTATGTTCCTCATTACATCGGGAAACGAGATAGCTTTGAAGGTGAATATAAAAGAGATTGCGACATGTGACCGTAAGCACACGACTAAAACATGGACCCACAGCGATGAACACACATCGCACTAATGAACAGGGCGTGCCGCACATACGACGAGATCGCGCCCGATATCGCAGTGTGTAAAGTAGCCTTTAGAGTCTGTCCAATTGGGGCAGTGTACAGAGAAAACAGAAGAGGTCAAAGGACTGAACCTTGAAGGTCCCCAACAGTGAAAGGAAAAGAAAAAGATGTGGAGCCAGCAAATGATACACTGAAACAGCGGTCAGAAGGATAGGAAGAGAATCAGGAGAGTGCAGTGTCCTTTAGGCTGATTGAGTGGAGCATAGTGAGTAAGAGATGGTGGTAGACAGTGTTGAAAGCTACAGAGAGATCAAGAAGAATAAGCAGAGAGTAGTCACCATTTTACTGTCAAAGGTTAATTGGTCCCTTTAATGACGGCAGTTTCTGTAGAGTATAGTGGGTGGAAAAGGGACTGTAATGGATCTAGAAGAGAGTGAGCAGAGAGGTAATGGGTGAGGCGGGAGTATTCCAGGCGCTCCAAGAGTTTAATAATAATTTTATTCATTTACAGTATATAGCGCTATTAATTCCACAGCGCTTTACATACATTGGCAAGTTTAAAGATGAAGTAGTTATTTTTGCAGGATGAGTCAAGTGAAGGTTGTTTTTTTTTTTTTTTTTAAAATAATGGAGTAATGATAGAGTGTTTGAATTATTTAAATCATTCAAACACTATCATATCATATCAGAAGAGAGAGAGATTGAAGATTTTAGTTAGTTGAGTAGTGACAAGCGGACAGACTTGACTAGGCTGGATTAGGTGTGAGGGTAAGGGGTCAGTAGTGGTAGCATGAGAAGAAGAGAGGAGTCTCAAAACTTCTGTGACACAGTCAAATGTGAAGAGTGAGCGAGACAGGATGTGGGGAGGGATGGGAATCATAACGCTTGGTGGCCAGGAACAAATTTTCAGATGGACATTTTCTATTTTCGGTGTGAAATATGTACCACCCCGCGGGCTTGGCTGCGACCGCCGAGCCGCTCGGATCCGTGCTCGTACTGCGGGTGGTGGCTCGAGCATCTCACGGACCCGGGGTCACATTGCTCTGCAAGGGAGTTGGTGCTACACGCGGGGATTTGGGTGTTTGGTTTGGGATGATAGTTCGTGACGCCACCCACGGGTTGTGGTGATTATTGACACCACCACTGCGGTGAAGGTATGGGGCTCCCGGGAGCGATGTAATGGCGCAGCTAGGTGTTGACCCCTCTGTGGGTAGGGGGTGTTGGTCCCGGGGCCCGGTAGGCGAGGGCCGGGGTGCAGGGTGAAGTGTTGCGGTGCAGTGCGGTGCGGTGCCTGATGGCACTGGTGTACTTACTCTGACACAAGACACTGGAGTCTCTGGCAAATCAAACGGAGTGATGAAAGTGGCCCGCAGCCGGCTGCAGCTTCTTCCAGACTAGGTTGGTGATTTCCGATTTTCTCCTGCACCTCTGTGTGTAAATGTTTTGACTCCTGTACCTAGACACCGGTAGTCTGCTCCCCGACTGGTATATGCCGGAGGAGCCTGTTTGCCCGCAGACGCTGGCCCTTTTGGTCTCTATGCCTTGGCGGTGGCTTTACCCTGTGTGGTTGGGCTGTTGTCTTCTAAAGGGACTTGTGTGGGGTAGGTCCTTGAGTACAGCCCGCAATCAGTTGATTTGACTCGGCCCTGTTGGTTCAGGGCTTTGTGCTGGGTCTGAGTACCCTGCCTGGTGCTCCGGTATCTAGTTGGCTACCCGGTTCGGTTCCGGCGGGCCACTACCTTGTCCCGGTCCCTTACGGTTCCACGGGTCATTTTCCCGGTCTCCTGCAGGCGGCCACCACCGTCTGCCTCCTTGCCAATGGTGACTGGGCTCCGACCCAGCTACCGGAGTAGTCTATGGCAGGCCTGGGCGCAGGTCTGCCTCTGGACACAACCTCTCTCCTTCACTGTCAAAAATACTCTCTTTCAACTTGAACTTGACTACTTAGGTTCCTGCCTCAAGGCCTGTGAACTCCTCGGTGGGCGGAGCCAACCACCTGGCTCCGCCCCTCTGGTGTGGACATCAAACCTGGAGGGTGGTGACAAGGGTTTTGGTTTCGCTGGTGTTTCCTAACCAGGAGGGGGGTGTGGTGTTGTGTGTGTGACTACCTGGGACGACCTGGATAGTCCAGGGCATCACAATTAGCAGGCCAGATCATCAGCACTTGGGTCTGTGGTAGGGGGCTGCACTTTAGTATTGAGGAGGAAGTGAAAGATGTGAAAAAGATTTTTTTGTATTGTTGTAAAGTGAGGAGATCAGGGTGGGGAAGTAGATTTATTTGGTGCAGTGAAGGGCAGAGTTATAAGATCTTAACATAAATTCATAGTGGATAAAGTTTTCTGGTGTGCGAGTTTTCCTCCATAGGCGTTCGGTAGTGATGAGCGAGTATGCTTGTTACTACTCGGTACTCGCACGAGTATCACTGTACTCGGACTACTCGGCGGGTACCGAGTAATTTCGCGATACTCGTGCTGTACTCGTGGTCTTCATCCCTGCATGTTGGCGCTCTTTTGAGAGCCAGCCCTCATGCAGGGATTGGCTGGCAGACTACTGCAATGCCACAGCCCTGTTAGTTGTGGAATTGCAGTGATTGGCCGGCCCGCACAGCGTGACCGAGCCTTTATACCGGCGGGCGCGCTGTGCTCTGCACACAGCCATCTCATATTCCCTGCTTTCCACGCCCACAGGCGCCTATGATTGGTTGCAGTGAGACACGCCCCCACGCTGAGTGACAGGTGTCACACTGCACCCAATCACAGCAGCCGGTGGGCGTGTCTATACTGTGCAGTAAAATAAATAAATAAATAATTAAAAAAAACAGCGTGCGGTCCCCCCAATTTTAATACCAGCCAGATAAAGTCATACAGCTGAAGGCTGGTATTCTCAGGATGGGGAGCCCCACGTTATGGGGAGCCCCCCACCCTAACAATATCAGTCAGCAGCCGCCCAGAATTGCCGCATACATTAGATGCGACAGTTCTGGGACTGTAACCGGCTCTTCCCGATTTACCCTAGTGCGTTGGCAAATCGGGGTAATAAGGAGTTAATGGCAGCCCATAGCTGCCAATAAGTCCTAGATTAATCATGTCAGGCGTCTCCCCGAGATTCCTTCCATGATTAATCTGTAAATTACAGTTAAAAAACTCCACTCCTAGAGCATCACTGGAGAAAGAGTGTGGGATGTGAGCCACAGCTGTTTTACTCTGTTTGGAGGTTTTGAGGGTCAGGGGTTGGAAAGTCAGGAGATCAGGGTGGTGAAGTAGGTCTGTTTGACGAGGTTAAAGGGGTTATCCGGCTTATATTACTTATTTTTTGTTACTTCACTATTGGGCTACATTGGGGCAGGTAAGTAGATAACAACTACCTACCTACCTTGCTGTCAGCCCCTCTCCTCAGACCCAGAGTGGTCATGTGACCACTCCTGACGTGATTTTGCTGCATCCTGGGATGATACGTCAACAGGGGCTGGACCTTGTTGACGGCGTCACAGCCAATGTCATGTTGCCGCCCTCCAGACGACCAGGTACAGTGCAATGAGCCCTCGCCCGTCTCATCCTTCCCCGTCCCCTCCCCACATTCTGTACTGCCCTCTCTGTCTAGGACACTGTCAGTGCTGTTTGCCACAGTTCATTGTGATGTATGGGGCCTGTGTAACTGTATCCTCCCTCCCCTGTGCGCTGTCTCTTCTCACACTGTGAGGAATGCAGCTAGGAGCAGAGAGCAGGGATGTCACCTCACACCAGTGAACAACAGCACTGAACTCTGCATCACCTAGCTGTAAGCAGGCTGCACTCATTACAGCACGGAGGAGAAGATAAAGCATGGGTGAGAGAGGGGGGCAGAGAAGAGATTGCAGGGGGAGAGAACAGAGTGCATTGGTGAGAGACAGAGCGAGGGGGCAGCAGAGAAGAGTGAAGGGGGATGCTGGATCCAGCGGTGACAGCGGGTAACCTCAGTGACACCTCAGCAGATCGCGCTACTCACCTCAGTTGCTGCTTGGAGGTGACCGGAGCGGCGGTGTCTTCTGCAGCTCCTGTCACCTTCATGCTGGAAGCGACGCTGGAGGTCCGTGGAGTACGCCGGATATGGAGGGCTTTTTGGGGCTTATTAAATTGGTAATGAGGGAATGTGTTTGTGTTTTTTATTTCTAATAAAGGATTTTTTCATGTGTGTGTGTTTATTTACTGTAACTTACAGATTAATCATGGAGGGTGTCTCATAGACGCCTGACATGATTAATCTAGGACTTATTGGCAGCTATGGGCTGCCAATAACTCCTTATTACCCCGATTTGCCAACGCACCAGGGTAAATCGGGAAGAGCCGGGTACAGTCCCAGAACTGTCGCATATAATGTATGCGGCAATTCTGGGCGGCTGTTGGCTGATATTGTTAAGCTGGGGGGCTCCCCATGACGTGGAGCTCCCCATCCTGAGAATACCAGCCTTCAGCCGTATGTCTTTATCTGGCTGGTATTAAAATTGGGGGGGACCGCACGCCATTTTTTTAAATTATTTATTTATTTATTTCACTGCACAGTATAGACCCGCCCACCGGCTGCTGTGATTGGGTGCAGTGAGACACCTGTCACTCAGCGTGGGGGCGTGTCTCACTGCAACCAATCATAGGTGCCCGTGGGCGGGGAAAGCAGGGAATACGAGATTGTTTAATGAGCGGCCGGCTTTTTCAAAATAGTAAAAGCCGCCGGAGCAGTGTGAATGTCGTGCAGCGCCGGGGATCGGTGAGTATGAGAGAGGGCTGCTAACTTCAGTCACTCAGGGGATTAGCGGTCACCGGTGAGTCCTTCACTGGTGACCGCTAATCAGGACGCGGCACAGATAGAGCAGCAGCATGACAATGAAATCGGGTTAAGTTCACCCGAGTTCATTATGACAGTGCGGCTCTGTCTGTGTCTGCTGTCATCTGCCATTCAGCTCTGCTACATGGCTGTCTGTGTCTGCTGTCAGCGGCCATGTAGCAGCGCTGAATGGCAGATGACATAGTAAAAAATACGCATTACACACGCATTACACACGCATTACACACGCTAGTAAAATCTCAGAAATAGCATCGCACTTGCGTTGCACTCGCACCTAACGTGAACTAAAATCAGCCGAGTTTTTTTCAGCCCAGTCGGACCGATTTTACTCGCATAGATGTGTTTCCACCCTTAAGTATAGGGTCGCAGTCCGACTCACAGATTGAATGCACAGAGGGCTGCCATAAAGGAGGTTAGTAACTGTCATTACACACAGCAAATGCAAGATGGCAGCCCCCAGTGCTTCAGTAAAACTAAAATTAAATAAAAATGAAATAAACTGTGAATTTAATTTTGTATTAAAATTTTTTTATTTCATAATCACTATTATTAATACAAAAATAAAAAGCGTGACACCTTCCCTATAAGTCTCTCAGGATAAGGGTTGGTAATTCTGAGGACATGAAGTGCTGCAGTGAGGTAGAAAAATGGTCAAGGAACTAGGTGGGTGAACCTGGGGAACAGTATACAACTGCTACGCTGAGGGAGAGGGGATGGAAGAGCCTAATGGTGTAGACCTTGAAAGAAGGC
The DNA here is from genome assembly GCF_048569485.1 of Anomaloglossus baeobatrachus. NCBI lineage: Eukaryota > Metazoa > Chordata > Amphibia > Anura > Aromobatidae > Anomaloglossus > Anomaloglossus baeobatrachus. Next base: position 326,660,637 of record NC_134354.1, read on the forward strand.
AATGAAAGTGATGGCGCTGTGGGGATGACCTGGAAAGAGCATTGAGGGAACAGGAGTAGGGATGGGCGATCGCGAACTGTAAAGATCAAGGATCGTACCGATCACATAGTGATCGTGTACACAAGCCCGATCACGAGCTTTCCTGAGAAGCTCGTGTTACAGTTTGGGTCCATATCAGGTTCAGGGACTGAAAAAAAAGCACATTATTAAAAAACATTATGATCATACTTACAAGTCCCAAGACGCGTCCTGCAGACTCTCTCCCGGCGCGTCTGCTTCCGCATCCGTCCGATCATTGCTATGCCGCCCGGTAACCAGCACTGACTACTAAAGGATCTACAATGACGTCATAGCCAATAAAGGATTGGCACATGACTTATTTCTTCCAAAGAGCCATGTGACTCAGTCACGTGTGAATGCTGTATTACCTCATTGGCTACAGACTGGTCACATGACTATGACATCTTGAAGGTCCTGGTAACTGAACTTTGACAGTCACTGTGCTAGTGTCGCATCGGCATCACCCAATACGGCCACACACTCTCCTGACAGGAGCAGTTGGCGCTCCTTTCCGTAGAGCGTCAGTCCATTCGGGGAGATACCCATGCGAGACTGCACTAGTAATATGTAAGTGGAACTCCGGCCTTAGTGACAGCCTGCATCTCACTCTGTATAGCAGCTGCTGTACTGAGTGATGTAGCAGAGTTGACATTCCCCATTGCTCTCTCTGCCTCTCACTCTGTATAGCTGCTGCTGTACAGAGTGATGTAGCAGAGTTGACATTGCTCATTGCTCTCTCTGCTTCTCACACTGTATAGACTATCTGTACAGAGTGATGAAGCAGAGTTGACATTACTCTCCCTGTGGATTACGTCGGAGTAAGGATTTTTTTTATAATAAAGATGAAGTCTCTAAATGTTTTTTTTTTGTTTTATTTCTAATAAAAAAAATTCTCTGTCGTGTTTTTCTTTTACTGCTTACTAAAAATTCATGGTGGCAATGCCTAATTTGGCGTGACACCATGAATTTCGGGCTTAGTACCATCTGAGAATACAAAGCTGGTATTAAAACCTTTATTACCCAGTGTGCCACCCGGCTCCAGGGCCGCAGGATGAGCCGGGTAAAGCGCCTGGGAATGCCGCTAAGAAACAATGTGCCATTTCCAGGGACGGCTGCGGGCTGCCGAGAATCCCAGCCCCCAGCTGCCTGTCTTTACCTGACTGGTAATCAAAATATGCATTTTTTTAAATAAATTTTTTAAATAAAAAAAAAATTAATGGGCTTCCCTGCATTTTGATTGCCAACGTAAAGCCAGGCAGATGGGAGTGAGGGCGACAGCCCATAGCCGTCTGCTTTATCTGCGCTAAGAATCAAAAATACTGCAGAGCACTATGTCATTTTTTAAAATTATTTATTTTCATACAACTATATATTGTGTTTGTGAGATGTTATATATATATATATATATATATATATATATACTGTACAGACCAAAAGTTTGGACACACCTTCTCATTCAATGAGTTTTCTTTATTTTCATGACTCTGAAAATTGTAGATTCACATTGAAGGCATCAAAACTATGAATTAAAACTTGTGTAACGAAATACTTAAAAAAGTGTGAAACAACTGAAAATATGTCTTATATTCTAGGTTCTTCAAAGTAGCCACCTTTTGATTTCATTACTACTTTGCACACTCTTGGCATTCTCTTGATGAGCTTCAAGAGGTAGTCACTGGAAATGGTTTTCCAACAGACTTGAAGGAGTTCCCAGAGATGCTTAGCACTTGTTGGCCCTTTTGCCTTCACTCTGCGGTCCAGCTCACTCCAAACCATCTCGATTGGGCTCAGGTCTGGTGACTGTGGCGACCAGGTCATCGGGCGTAGCACCCCATCACTCTCCTTCTTAGTCAAATAGCCCTTACACAGCCTGGAGGTGTGTTTGGGGTCATTGTCCTGTTGAAAAATAAATGATGGTCCAACTAAACGCAAACTGGATGGAATAGCACGCCGCTGCAAGATGCTGTGGTAGCCATGCTGGTTCTGTATGCCTTCAATTTTGAATAAATCCCCAACAGTGTCACCAGCAAAGCACCCCCACACCATCACACCTCCTCCTCCATGCTTCACGGTGGGAACCAGCCATGTAGAGTCCATCCATTCACCTTTTCTACAAAGACACGGTGGTTGGATCTAAAGATCTCAAATTTGGACTCATCAGACCAAAGCACAGATTTCCACTGGTCTAATGCCCATTCCTTGTGTTCTTTAGCCCAAACAAGTCTCTTCTGCTTGTTGCCTGTCCTTAGCAGTGGTTTCCTAGCAGCTATTTTACCATGAAGGCCTGCTGCACAAAGTCTCCTCTTGACAGTTCTTCTAGAGATGAGAAGGTGTGTCCAAACTTTTGGTCTGTACTGTAACATATATAAATATATATATATATATATATATATATATATATATATATGTGTATGTATATATACAGTTCCTGACAGAAGTTCTGTCGCTTATCCATGTTATGTATATAAAAGCTTATAGCCTAACTTTCAATTCATCCATTGGTTTCATAAATTACTCTTTTAAAAGCTGAAACCCTCCCAAATTTGGTTTAGGTTATGAAAATAAAGTTGCTGCAAAGCTGAAATATTGATCATTTAATGAGCACAGAAAGGTCAGATTTTGGCAAGACAGATGTTTTGTTGCCTTGTCATATAATGCGCCCAATCCTAGTTTATATCCTTACCTGTGCTCACTAAATTATCGGTTAATTAGTGGGTGTGTATAAAAAGAAACCCAGCACCCCAGATCTTCACTTGTACTGCAACTTGACCTCTGACAACATGCCAAAAATCCACTCTGAGACCAAAGCCTTGATTATCAAGAGGCTGAAGACCAGATCCACTGCAGAGGTGGCTGGCACCTTTAATGAGTCTCAGCGTCAAGTACAAAGAATTAAAAAAAAAGAGACTGGAGATGTTTTTGACAAGCCCAGGTCTGGCAGACCCCGCAAGACAACTGCTCAGGAGGAACGTTTGTTGGTTAGAAAATCCAAAACCAGCCCCTCTTTCACTGCAGCAGATCTCCAAAAGGCCTGGTCACCTCAAGTCCCTGTGTCAACTAGAACACTTTGCATGATTCAGTCTCAAAATGGCCTCCAAGGTCGAATCAGTGCCCAGAAGCCAGCACTAAACAAAAGGCAATTAAAAAACCGTGTGGCATTTGCCAAGTCCCACAGCCTACTAAACAGATGAACGCTGGAAAAGTGGCAGAAGGTGGATTTCTCTGATGAATCTTCAATTGAATACTGCAAGAGACCTACTGTAGCCCGTATGGATCCAGAAAACAGTGAAGTTTGGTGGTGGAAAGATCATGGTCTGGGATTATGTGGCGCCCTGGACAAGCCAGGGGCCACAGGTAACAACACACACACACCCCCACCCCCAGCAGTTCACAACAGACATCCCCAGTGAGACCTGATTCCTTCCCTTGGGTTCAGACAGACACACTAGGTGGGTGGAGTCAAGCAGATAGGCACGCCCACCGAAGAGTCTGGCTGGCCTGAGGCAGGAAGCAGGTCCAGACAAGTCCAGGCAGAGGAAGAGAGAGGAGGTCTGCAGGGAGACAGAAGCAGACAGGGGCCTAGGTTGGAGCCTAGGACCCTCGGGTAGAGAGTGAGGCAGACGGTAGTGGCCATCTGTGGGAGCCGGGAAGACAGTTGGTGGAACCGTAGGTAGCCGGGGCTGGGCGGTGGCCCACCGGTACCGAACCGGGGAGCCAGCTGGAAACCGGAGCGCAGGAGGAGCGTGCACGGAGGCAAAAGAAAGGACTTACACTACCAACCAGGGTCAGGGGAAAACTACCGCAGCCGTCTGTGGGACCCGTCCATCCAGCCGTGTGTTTTACCGAGAACTGTGTCCTCATCATTGGCTGAGTGAGTACCACCGTGCCGTGCGGCACAGCGCTGCCCCCGCGACCCTGCACCTCACCAGGCCCCGTAACCTGCCTGCCATCCATCCCTACCCCATCACCGGGCCCCGGGACAACCAACCCCCTACCCACGGAGGGGAGAACTAACAACAAAGCTGCTCCCTGTCACCGCTCCCGGGATCCCCGTCTAGAGCAGCGGTGGTGTCACCAATATCACCACAACCGTGGGTGGCGTCACGGACAATAATCAAAACCCCCACCATCAAAATCCCCTTTTCACTCACGGGCGAGGAGCGCCGCTTGAGTCCCCGGGATCCGGCCCACCGCTCGAGCCACCACCGAGCAGCAACGGCAGCCGCGGCAGCAGCCGGACCCGAGCAGTGGGAGAACGCAGCGTCCCCTCCTCCGCCCGCGACAATTACATTCAGTATGGGGGTGTGCAAAACATTTGCAAGGTGGAAGGCAATATCAATAGCCTAAAATATCAAGAAGTATTAGCTACCTCTTACATTCCCCATCATAAAAGGGGTCAAATTCTGCAGCAGGATGGTTCTCCATCTCATACATCCATCTCTATAACAAAGTTCCTCCTGGCAAAGGAGATCAAGGCGCTCAAGGACTGGCCAGCCTTGTCACCAGACATGAACATCATTGAGCATGTTTGGGGTAGGATGAAAGAGGAAGCTTGGAAAATAAAACCAAAGAATCTAGATTAACTCTGGGAGGCAAGCAAGACTGGATTCTTTGCTATTCCTGATGACTTCATCAATAAATTGTATGAATCATTGTTAAACCACATGGATGCAGTCCTTCAAGCTCATGGAAGTCACACAAAATATTAAATATGGCTCTAATAGCACCACAACTTCATTCACCAATGTTATGCAACATATCTGTTAGGGCCAGGTGGACGGGCAGACCCAGGAGGTGGATCCACTGGGCCGAACTCCTTGATGATGGTAAGGGGTCCGGTAGCTGGAGCACTACAGGTAGCAGGACAGTCCGTGCACACGAGTATAATGGAGAAGTCCCTGGGACCACGGAGTCACTGCTGGTAGTCCGGGTGACGGAGCTCAGGTTCGGAAGCCGAGATGATGTCAGGCGGAGTCCGGAACCGTTGGAGCGAGATGACGGGTCACCGCAGGGATCAGAGATGGTACGGACTGTCAGGATGGCAGATAGACAGCGTTCGGGGTTCGGGATTCGGCAGGACCGGATGGCAAGGCAGGATCGGCTCTAGAAGAGAGAGAGGTGAGTATCTCACAGAAACACAAGGAGACCTGACTCCTAGCTTGGGAAACACGAAGAACAGGCCCCGCCCACTTGGACACTACACCCCTTTATACCCTGTACCTGTGTGCTTCATTTCCTGTCAGAGGACGCTGGCCCTTTAAGAAAGGGTCAATGACCGCGCGCGCGCCCTAATGCGCATGCGCGCGGCCCGGGTGCCAGAAGCCAGAGCAGGAAGCTGTGAGGAGGAAGCAGCAGAGCCGGGCTGGGGCTGGGAAGCCGACGGGCGCCGGGAGCGGGGACCAGGAGGCCTGGGAAGCGCGGGCAATGGAGGCTGGAGAGCGGGGAGCATGGCAGGTGAGCCGGGGAGCAGAGCAGGGGACCCGGGGAGCGTGACAGTACCCCCCCCACGCCCCCCTCCCCGCAACCGGGACAGGAAGGCACGGATCAGAGGAGTGCCCACATTCTCCCGGGGCTCCCAGGACCTATCCTCAGGACCATACCCTGCCCAGTCCACCAGGAAGAACTGTCGACCCCGTACGGTCTTCATGGCCACGATATCCCTTACCGCATAGATGTCGTCATCGGCAATAGGAGGAGGAGCCGAACTGGCAGCAGCGGAGAAGGGACCAAGGACAACTGGCTTGAGCAGGGAGACGTGGAAGGAGTTGGGTATCCTCATCGTGACCGGGAGCTGTAGCTTGTAGGAGACCTCATTGATCTTGCTGAGAACTTTAAACGGCCCGATGTAGCGAGGTCCCAGCTTGTAGGATGGTAGCTTCAATCGGACGTACTTGGAAGCAAGCCAGACGAGATCTCCTGGAGAGAAACACGGAGGGTCCAGACGTCTCTTGTCTGCGTGTCTCTTCATCCGCAGGGAGGCACGTGCAAGGGACGCCTTAACCGAGTCCCAAATGGTTGTGAAGTCACGGGCTACAGCATCAGCAGCAGGGACATCCGAGGAAGAGGATACAGGCAATGGGACGGTAGGCTGAAGTCCGTAAACGACATGGAAGGGAGAGCTGGAGGAGGACTCACTGACGTGGTGATTATGGGAGAATTCAGCCCAATGAAGAAGCGTGGACCAGTCGTCATGATGGGCGTTGACGTAGTGACGCAAGAAGGAGGTCAATATCTGATTGACCCGTTCCACTTGGCCGTTCGACTGAGGATGGTAGGCTGAAGAAAAGTCCAGAGTCACTCCCAGATGTTTGCAGAGAGCCCTCCAGAAGTGGGAGGTGAACTGAGTTCCTCTGTCGGACACAATGTGTGATGGAAAGCCATGCAAGCGGAAGATGTGATGTATATAGGCGTCCGCGAGTTCCTGGGCAGAGGGCAGTCCAGCCATAGGGACGAAATGAGCCATTTTAGAGAACCGATCCACCACGACCCATATGACTGTGTGTCCGGAGGACAATGGCAAGTCCGTAATAAAGTCCATCGCAATGTGATGCCACGGAACTGAGGGTATAGGCAGAGGCAGAAGACGGCCATATGGCAGGTGTTTGGGCGTCTTGTTCCTGGCACAAGAGGAGCAGGCAGAGACAAGAGAGGCGACGTCCGTGCGAAGGGATGGCCACCAGTAATGACGTACAATCGCACTCCAAGTTCTCTTCTGACCAGCATGACCGGCTGTTTTCGAGGCATGGCCCCAGTGTAACACTTTTTTCCTGTCAGTCTCAGAGACATAGGTCTTCCCGGGCGGTATCTGGGCCAGGGTGACAGGAGCCACTGGAATGATTTTACTAGGACAGATGATGGGTTGGGATGTCTCCTCCTCCTGCTCTTTGGGCATGAAAGACCTGGACAAGGCATCAGCGCGTACATTCTTGTCCGCGGGTCGGAAATGGAGCTGGAAGTCGAATCTGGCAAAGAACAAGGACCACCTGGCTTGCCGTGGGTTCAGTCGCTGAGCAGACCGCAGGTATTCCAGGTTCTTGTGGTCCGTGTAAATAATAATGGGGTACACTGCTCCTTCCAGAAGATAGCGCCATTCCTCCAGAGCCAGTTTGACTGCCAATAGCTCTCGGTCACCGATGGTGTAATTGCGTTCAGGCGCTGAGAAGCTCTTGGAGAAGAAACCGCAGGTCACCATCTTCCTGGAGCAGGACTTCTGCATGAGCACTGCTCCGGCTCCCGAGGAGGAGGCATCCACCTCCAAGGTGAACTGTCGGTTTAACTCCGGACGATGGAGCACAGGAGAGGAGGCAAATGCCCGCTTTAGAGAGCCAAACGCGGCGCCGGCCGCAGGTGACCAGTCCTTTGGATTAGCCCCCTTCTTGGTCAAGGCGGAGAGAGGAGCAGTCAGAGCAGAGAAGTGAGGGATGAACTGGCGGTAATAGTTGGCGAATCCCAGAAAGCGTTGGATTGCCTTCAGTCCAGAAGGAGGTGACCAGTTGAGAATGGAGGAGACCTTCTTTGGATCCATCTGCAGTCCGGTATCAGAGATGAGGTAACCCAGGAAGGGGAGAGAAGACTGCTCAAAGACACACTTCTCGTACTTGGCGTACAGACGATTCTCTCTCAGTCTTTGTAGAACCAGCTGCACGTTCTCTCTGTGGGTCTGGAGGTCCGGAGAGAAGACAAGGATATCATCCAGATACACCACCACACAGACGTAGAGAAGGTCCCGGAAAACGTCGTTCACCAATTCTTGAAAGACTGCTGGTGCGTTACACAGGCCGAAGAGCATCACGCAGTATTCATAGTGCCCATCGCGAGTATTGAACGCGGTCTTCCATTCGTCCCCAGAGCGGATCCGGACCAGGTTGTAGGCACCCCGAAGATCCAACTTGGTGAACACACGAGCTCCTCTAAGCCGATCAAACAATTCGGGGATGAGCGGCAGGGGGTACTTGTTTTTCACGGTGATTTGGTTCAATCCCCGGTAGTCTATGCATGGGCGTAAGTCGCCTTCTTTCTTCTTAACGAAGAAAAAACCTGCTCCAGCAGGAGAGGAGGATCTCCGAATGAATCCCCTTGCCAGGCTCTCTGTGATGTAAGTAGACATGGCCCTTGTTTCGGCTGGAGACAGTGGATATATCCGTCCTCGAGGTGGTGTAGTTCCCGGGAGCAGGTCGATGGCACAATCGTAAGGACGATGTGGCGGAAGTACCTCTGACTCCTTTTTATCAAAGACGTCCGCGAAGGACCAATAGGCCGAGGGCAGTCCCGGTAGGGACTCTGGAACCGGAGGTCGCCGGATGTGTTGTATGGTCTTCAGACAGTTCTCATGGCAAGAAGAGCCCCATCGGGTGATTTCACCAGTGCCCCAGCTGACTGATGGTTCGTGTGTCCGTAACCAGGGAAGTCCCAGCAGGATTTGATGGGACATGTGTGGGAGGACGTAGAGAGCGATGTTCTCGGTGTGCAGGGCACCGATACGCAGTTCGACCGGCCTGGTGATCCACGAGATGGTGTCAGAGAGGGGTCTCCCATCCACAGAGGCAATCACGAGGGGTTTGTCGAGTGGAGTAACAGGCACCTGGTACTTGTCCACCGTGGCCTGCTGGATGAAATTGCCTGCTGCCCCAGAATCGAGGTACGCCTCAGCCGTGAACCGCGTCTCTCCCGTTGTCACTTGCACAGTCCATGTAACCGGGTCTGAGAGAGTCCCAGCACCTAGGGTGGCCTCTCCTACCAACCCTAGGCTTTGGAGTTTCCCGGCCTCTCTGGACAGGAGCGTAGCAGGTGTGTGCCCTCTCCGCAGTAGAAGCAGAGGCCCTTGGCGAGCCGCTCTGCTCGACGTTGTTCAGACTGCCGCACACGGTCGATCTGCATGGGCTCGTGGACGGAGACACCAGATGCCGTTGACTGGAGTATGGCGGGCTTCTGCGGAGGAGAGGAATGCCGTACTGGACGTCTCTCACGGGACACCTCTTTGGATCGCTCCTGAAAGCGAATGTCCACTCGAGTCGCTAGGGTAATCAGGGCATCCAGGGTGGAGGGTACGTCATGACCAGCCAGCTCATCTTTAATTCGACCCGAGAGTCCTTCCCAGAAGGCGGCGGTTAGGGCCTCGTTGTTCCACCCGAGTTCCGAAGCCAAGGTGCGAAAACGGATGGCGTATTGACCCACCGTCAGAGTCCCCTGACGTAACCGGAGAAGAGATGAGGCAGACGCGGAGGCGCGTCCGGGCTAGTCAAAGGTGCCACAAAAAGCCTGCAGGAACTCCTGGATGTTCTTGGTCACCGGATCCTCCCTTTCCCACAAGGGTTCATCCACGCCAGTGCCTCACCCTCTAGATGGGACATGATGAAGGCGACCTTGGCTTGGTCGGAGGCAAACAAATGCGGCAGCTGCGTGAAATGGAGGGAGCATTGGTTTATGAATCCCCTGCAGGTCTTGGGATCTCCGGCGTACCGGGGTGGTGAGGCCAAACGAAGTCTGGAAGCATCCGAAGAGGCTGCCACGGGAGCTGGAGCCGTGGATTGACTAGTGGAAGCCCGAGATGCTGAAGATGTAACTGACGCTTGTAGCGTGTTCAGGCGGGCGTCCACAGAAGACATGAATTGCAGCATGCGGGTCTGAGTCTCACGCTGGCGTGAGAGTTCCTCCTGTAAGGCTGCTAGTGCTGCAGCGGGATCCATGGCCTGTTCTTACTGTTAGGGCCAGGTAGACGGGCAGACCCAGGAGGTGGATCCACTGGGCCGAACTCCTTGATGATGGTAAGGGGTCCGGTAGCTGGAGCACTAGAGGTAGCAGGACAGTCCGTGCACACGAGTATAATGGAGAAGTCCCTGGGACCACGGAGTCACTGCTGGTAGTCCGGGTGACGGAGCTCAGGTTCGGAAGCCGAGATGATGTCAGGCGGAGTCCGGAACCGTTGGAGCGAGATGACGGGTCACCGCAGGGATCAGAGATGGTACGGACTGTCAGGATGGCAGATAGACAGCGTTCGGGGTTCGGGATTCGGCAGGACCGGATGGCAAGGCAGGATCGGCTCTAGAAGAGAGAGAGGTGAGTATCTCACAGAAACACAAGGAGACCTGACTCCTAGCTTGGGAAACACGAAGAACAGGCCCCGCCCACTTGGACACTACACCCCTTTATACCCTGTACCTGTGTGCTTCATTTCCTGTCAGAGGACGCTGGCCCTTTAAGAAAGGGTCAATGACCGCGCGCGCGCCCTAATGCGCATGCGCGCGGCCCAGGTGCCAGAAGCCAGAGCAGGAAGCTGTGAGGAGGAAGCAGCAGAGCCGGGCTGGGGCTGGGAAGCCGACGGGTGCCGGGAGCGGGGACCAGGAGGCCTGGGAAGCGCGGGCAATGGAGGCTGGAGAGCGGGGAGCGTGGCAGGTGAGCCGGGGAGCAGAGCAGGGGACCCGGGGAGCGTGACAATATCTTTGTATTAGAAGTTAATTATTTGCTTGAATTTCACATTACTTTCTGTGGGCGACAAAACTTTTGCCTTGCCAAAATCTGACCTTTCTGTGTTCGTTAAATGATCAATATTTCAGCTTTGCAGCAACTTTATTTTCATAACCTAAACCAAATTTTGGAGAGTTTCAGCTTTCAAAAGAGTAATTTATGAAACCAATAGATTAATTTAAAGTCAGGTTATAAGCTTTTATGTCATGATTCACCTCCCTATCCACATGGTTGGGGGCGGAGCCTTCTCTCGGGCCTCACTTCCGGCCCCTGGATGCCTTAAAAGCTGACACTTCCAGTGAACCAGCGCCGGCTATAAGCTTAGCTCTGCTTTGCCTGTGATTGCTGGTCCTGTGAGTGATATCCTGATCTGTCTGTTCCTGTGCCCCCGTGCCCTTGTCTGTGTATTCATATTTCCTCATATTTCCTCATATTTCCCTACTCGGTTGCTTCCTCCGGTACTGACCTTAGCCTGACTTTGACTTCGCTTCTGCTCGCTCCTCTGGTCCTGCATCTGCCCGTACGGTGTTTGACCCAGCCTGTCTGACTATTCCTCACATACCCTGCTGTGCTGATTAGGCAGTGCATGAGAACGCTGTGCATTTCCTTCCTGGTTCTCATTGCTCTGTGTAGTGTCGTCTGCTGCAGAGCTCTGGCTCCCCCTGGTGGCAGCATTACAGTATAGCCGACCCCAATAGGCTTTATCTCCCATAGGAAAAAAAAAAAAAGCCATTTAATTCTTGGTAGTGGGATCCAAATTTGCAGGATAACAGACTGTAATGGATCCACTCAGTACTTTGTGCGAGCAAGTAGCCAACCTTACGCAGCTGGTGCAGGATTTGGCTGCAGAGCATCGCACCCTGGTAGCTTCACACAACATTCTGCAGAGTGAGGTTTCTGCTTCTGCGAGGGCCACCTCAGTGGCAGTTACCTCACAAACCGTAGGACAGCATAGTCCCACTGATGTCCAACTGACCTCCCCCGAACCCACGGTGATGCTCCCCGATAAATTCTCGGGGGAGAAAAACCTATTTCGGACATTTAGGGAGAGTTGCAGGCTTCTTTTCACTCTCCGGCCTCGGTCCTCGGGGAATGAGACCCAGCGGGTGGGGATCATCATGTCGTTACTTAGAGGGGGTCCCCAGACCTGGGCGTTTTCCCTACCCCCTTCGGCCCCGGAACGGCATTCGGTTGACCTCTTCTTTGACTCCCTCGGGGTGATATATGATGAACCAGACCATGCACGGGTGGCTGAGGACAGGATCATGTGTCTCACTCAGGGAAACCACACTGCTGAGCTATATTGTTCTGAGTTTCGGCAGTGGTCCACTGAGGTACGGTGGAATGATTCTGCACTCAGGTGCCAATTCCGGAGAGGTCTTTCGGACTCCCTGAAAGACGCTTTGGCTCTGAACCCTCCTTCCAGCACCTTGGATGATGCGATGACGGAGGCAGTTCGTATGGACCGCAGATTACGGGAAAGAAGGGGAACCATGCGTGAGATTCCGCCCCCTCTACCTAGGGCACCTTCTTTGCCGGCTATGGAACAGATGGAGGTTGGAGCCATCAGTCCGGATGAGAAGGAGAGGAGAAGATGCCAGGATCTCAAGCTGTGCTTCTATTGTGGACACCATGGACACTGGAGGAAAGACTGCCCGGCTTGCCCCTCCGCTAAACAGTCGTCGGGAAACTTCTAACTCTGGGTAACGGTCGAGGAGGTTGCCCAGACTATCAGGTACCTTTCCTCTCCTCCAATAAGATACTTCTGAATGTCGACCTCCGGGTCAAGGAGTCGGTCTGGTCTGCTACTGCCTTTGTTGACTGTGGGTCCGCTATGAACTTCATTGACTCTGAGTTGGTCCAAAGATTAGAGTTAGAGACAGTGAGGTTAGAAGGACCCATTCAACTCCTGGCAATTGATAAAACTCCGCTGCCTCAAAACCTCATTCGGTTTGCTACAGAAAAATTTACTCTGGTGATCGGGTCTCTGCATTCTGAAACTATTTCTTGTTTTGTAATGGCCAATCTCCCTGCTGGATTAGTGTTGGGGTATCCATGGTTAAGGTTACATAATCCCGTTATTGATTGGGAGTGTCGTACCATAGTCAAATGGAGTCCTGCTTGTCATAAAAGGTGTTTACAATCTGTACCTATATTCTCCGTAAGTCCTGAGGGTCTTCCGGAATACCTCAGGGACTACGGAGACGTATTCTCAGAAACAGAGGCCGAGGTTTTGCCGCCTCATCGCCCATATGACTGTGCTATCGATTTACTTCCCAATACCAAATTGCCCAAGGCCCGTTTCTATCACCTCTTGGGTCCAGAAAGGGCTGCTATGAAATCATACATATCTGATAGTATATGTAAAGGGCATATCCGTCCTTCTTCCCTTGTGGCTGCTGGGTTCTTTTTTGTAAAAAAGAAGGACGGAGGATTAAGGCCATGTCTCGATTTCCGAGAATTAAACAAAATTACTGTGAAAAACACGTATCCGCTTCCACTCATCCCTGATCTCTACAACCAACTCTCTGAAGCCCGGTGGTTTACCAAACTAGATCTCAAATGTTATGCCAAATTGAGATATAATCCCCTATTGGAATTCAAAAGTGAGCTGCTTGACATCCTGATGCAGGCTTATGAGGAGGGAACGATCCCTAAGAGGATGGTTGAATTTATTACGGAGCTACAGCCTAGACTGCCCACCCTTTACCTGATACCAAAGGTCCATAAGAGTATATCTGACCCTCCAGGTAGACCAATTGTGTCGGGGATAGGTGGATTATGTGAGACTGTTGGCTCCGTGGTTGATTATTTTCTTAAACCTTTGGTTATGGAGTTGCCTTCCTTTGTTAGAGACACCACATCGGTCTTGTGTAAATTGGATAACCTTCAATTAGATGATAATATGATTTTGGTAACGGCCGATGTGGAGTCTCTATATACCTCAATTAGGCATACCGATGGTTTAAAAGCAACTGAATTTTTTCTTACCCACAGTAATGTGGAGAAATCAATGGCTAGACTCATCCTGACTCTGTTGGAATTCATCTTGACACATAATGTCTTTACCTTTGACCAGAATATCTATAAACAGATTCAAGGGACTGCTATGGGGGCATCATGTGCCCCGTCCTATGCTAATTTGTTTATGGGGGCATGGGAGAGAACAATCTTTTTTGACAGTGACATCCCAGGTATTAAAAATGTACATAATTGGATTCGATATATAGACGATATCCTTTTTATCTGGGATGGACCAATTGATGGATTACATACCTTGATGGATTGTCTGAATAAAAACAATCAAAATATTAAACTCACATACAAATTCGGGAATAAGATTGAATTTTTAGATATTTTGATTGATGTGATGCCAACTGGAGGACTATCAACAACGGTATTTAGGAAAGAAACAGCAACTAATTCATTGTTACATGCAAATTCCTCTCACCCACAAAATACTATTAAGGGTATACCGATAGGACAATTTTTAAGAGTAAAAAGAATATGCTCTGATGAACCACAATTTTTTCACAAATCACAGGAATTGTCTTGTCGTTTGTTGGACAGAGGATATAGCAAAAGATGGATCAAGAAAGGATATAGGAGAGCAATGAGAACGCCAAGGAACCAACTATTATACAGTACTAATAAGAAAAACAAGGATGAGGACAATAATCAGGTACGCTTCATAACCAATTTTCATAATCAGTGGCAACCCATGATTAGAATTTTTTCAAAACATTGGGATATCCTTCGATCTGACCCTCTACTGAAAAAAATATTGCCTTCAAGACCATCTATTGTGGCGAAAAGATGTCCCAATCTTGGTGACAGGTTAACACACAGCCATTTTCAAAACCCCAAAAACAATGTGAATAAACCTCTAACATCTGGTTTCTTTCCATGTGGCCTTTGCAAGGCATGTGCAAATACAATTAAGACAAAAACTTTCCCAAACTTCGATGGTACACGAATTTTTGAAATTCGAAAACACATTACCTGTTCAACTAAGGGAACCATTTATCATGCTTCATGTCCTTGCAATAAGGTATACATAGGTTTAACAACAAGGGAACTAAAGGTTAGAATACGAGAACACTGTCGTGATATCGAAAAAGCAAAAACGTGTGATGATGAATCGCAACTCAAAACACTAGCCCGACATTTTAAAAAAGAACATAGTTGCAACCCGTACTCACTAAAATTTAGGGGTATTGACACTGTTGACCTAGGATTTAGAGGGGGAGATTTGTCCAAGGTATTAGCACAAGTAGAAAGTCGGTGGATTTTCAGATTGGGTACTTTAAGTCCACAAGGGTTAAATGAAACTATGGGTTTCGGGGCTTTCTTGTAAACTAGATGAGATGAGATTGAATTTTATGGGTGGGTTTGGTTTTGTGTTTTTATAGTGTTATTATTATCATGATTTTAATCCCTGTTTTTTTTCATTTTTAGAAATAAAAATTATTCCCTCAAAAAATGATGTTTTGGATGAAGATTGATATACGGTTTTGAAACATTAAGACTACTATTTATGGATTTAGGCTGATTGTTATTTGTTCTTTTTCTCCTCTTTTTTAGATTAAAGTCTGTGATTTTTATTATATGGTACGGATGATCTGTGACATTATCGCCCCCATAATATTGGTGTGCGTTTTAGTGTCTAAGATATTTTGTGTGACACATATGTGTTGGTGTTCACTTTCACATACACACAAGATACACTCATTATATATTTATATGTATCACTGAATGATGTTTTTTCCTATATGTATATATTTTTTATTTTTGTTTTTCACAGTGCACCTATTATCTTCTACACATTCACACATTAATGTATATATTCATTTATTTGTGTGAATGTTTGGAAAGAGACATAAAAAATATAAAAAATATATATAAAAAAATAAAAATAAAAAAATAAATTTGTATTTTTATGATTTTTATAATGCACATGCATATTTTTATGTATTTGTATAATTTTCACATTGTATAAGAATAATACACTTTATGTCTTTTTGTATGTATGTGCATATGATTATGTATGTGTACTTATGTTTATATATATATATGTATATATATATGTATATGTATGTATATATATATATATATATGTGTTCTGCAATATTTTCATCAGTTTAGATCATGTATTATACGCAGATTTTGATTTATCTATTTATAATATTTTATGCAATGCCTTTGGTAAAATTATATGTATCACTATATATTTTTCTTCAATGTATCTCTTCCATGTATACTATAGTCTATGGGGATTTTTTTGTTTATATGATACGTTTATATATTGTAATATTTTGGGGTGCATACCTGCATTGCCCTCCCTGAACAGTGCGCATATCCGAGATCGCGACGCTGCGATCTCCAACCAGTGATTTACAGTGACACCACGGAGTTTCCATTGTCTGCGACTAATGGATTATAACGTGTGGTTCACTTTCACTGTGCGGTGATCACTTTTATGAGCAGCCTCGCGCCCCGTACTATGCGCCAGCAGACACCGGTGTCGGCAATCCAGGCATAAGTAAAACACACTATAAAAGCATCACAGCCTCTCACCCTGACACGCCTCCCGAAGAAGCAGTGGCGAAACATGTTGGGGTGACGGGACGTTGATTGAATTTAATACTGAACAGGTATTCCCTCCTCTTTGCTTTTCCTATGCTGTCTGATTAAATATAATGGTATTTTTACCTGGAGCAGGGTTGAGCATGATTATCGGCATATCTTAGTAGTTAAATGTGGTGGTTTGAATCTGGTGGTCCACATATGGCACATAGCACTTTTTTGGATGCACTCTGCTAGAGCACATTGCTGGTACTTTAAGCACTATTCACTTTATTACCGATTATGCTGTGATCTATTAGCATTGTGCACTTTATGACTTGTATATATGCATATATGTTACTATCTATTTTTATTTGCAATTAGCAATTTTTACATGGTATTAAATACATATATGTTCTTATGCAGTTATAATTCACTAATTTAATTTAATTTATTTTATTTTTTCTTGCCCTATTATGGATCACTGTTGCCTTTAACCACCACGTTTTATAAAATTGTATTCAAATTACTTCAGTCAGCGTCTCTGGTTGTTATAATGTGGTATTTCCTGAAATGAATTTTATACAGCTTTTATATTAAAATTGTTGAATAAAAATTGATATTTTTTAATAATTTATTTCTGTAGCTTTATTGGTTTGATGTATCTTACTCAAACCTGGTGTTAAATTAGATCTCAGGGGGGCCTATAATCTTATCCGTATTAGAGAAGGGGATAAGTGGAAAACGGCCTTTCTGACGTCAGAGGGGTTATTTGAGAATTTGGTGATGCCTTTTGGTCTAACAAATGCCCCTGCGGTGTTTCAAAATTTCACCAACGATATCTTCTCTGATTTTCTTGGTCGTTTTGTGGTCATCTATCTCGATGACATTTTGATTTATTCTGCCGATAGAGATACGCATATTATGCATGTTCGCTCAGTATTACAGAGATTGCGTGATAACCATCTGTTTGACAAGCTTGAAAAATGTGTTTTCTCTGTTCAGGAAATAGCCTTTCTTGGGTTACTCTTTTCTTGTGATGGGTTTAAAATGGACCCAGGAAAGGTGCAGGCTATCGTGGATTGGGTACAATTCAGGGATATCAAGGCGTTACAACGCTTTTTGGGTTTCGCAAATTATTATCGAAGGTTCATTAAGGGGTTCTCTTAAATTGCCAAGCCATTGACTGACCTTACACGAGCCATTGACTGACCTTACACGGAAAGGGGCAGATCTGCAGAACTGGTCGCAAACGGCTGTCCAGGCCTTTCTTGAGTTAAAGGACCGGTTCATGTCCGCCCCAGTCCTGGTACAGCCTGACCTCGAGGCGCCGTTTGTTGTGGAGGTGGACGCCTCAGAGGTGGGGTTGGGAGCTGTTCTCTCTCAGGGCCCTGCTACTCTGACTAATCTGCGACCATGTGCGTTCTTCTCCAAGAAATTCACTCCGGCTGAGAGGAACTATGATGTGGGTAACCGTGAATTATTGGCGGTAAAGTTGGCATTCGAAGAATGGAGGCATTTTTTGGAGGGTGCTGTTCACCGTATAACT
Organism: Anomaloglossus baeobatrachus; assembly: GCF_048569485.1. Lineage (NCBI taxonomy): Eukaryota > Metazoa > Chordata > Amphibia > Anura > Aromobatidae > Anomaloglossus > Anomaloglossus baeobatrachus. The sequence goes on from NC_134354.1 coordinate 326,678,275, forward strand.
GTCATCACTGATCATAAAAACCTCGCGTATATCGAGTCCGCCAAGAGACTGACGCCTCGACAAGCGAGGTGGGCTCTTTTCTTTTCTAGATTTCATTTTTGTATTACTTTTCGGCCGGGGTGTAAAAACGTGAGGGCAGATGCTCTCTCTCGTAGGTTGGACCCGGTGTCACCTCCTGAGCCTCCTTCCTCCATTCTTCCACGAGGGGTGGTGGTCGCTGCCTTGTCGTCCGAGTTAGAGGCTGAGGTCAGGGAGGCCCAGTCCTCAGCGCCATCTTCCGCTCCAGACACTAAACTGTTTGTCCCTTTGCACCTCCGGTTATGGGTACTTCAAGAGTTCCATGAGTCCGTACTTAGTGGCCATCTTGGAGTTACAGCCACTCGCAGGGTTGTTGCTCGACTGTTTTGGTGGCCATCTCTTCACTCAGATGTTGCTCGGTTTGTGTCCGACTGTTCTACATGTGCCCGTGCTAAGGTATGTCATAACCGGCCGGCCGGGGAACTGGTTCCATTACCTGTTCCTGAAAGACCATGGACCCACTTGTCCATACATTTCATTACGGACCTCCCTGTCTCAAATGGTATGACTGTGATCTGGGTGGTGGTGGATCATTTTAGTAAACAGGCACATTTTGTTCCCCTCTCCGGTCTACCTTCTGCTGCGGCCCTTGCCAACCACTTTATTGACCAGGTGGTTCGGTTACATGGGTTGCCCCTGAATATTGTGTCTGACAGGGGGGTATAATTCATTTCTCGGTTTTGGAGGGCCTTGTGCAGGCGGTTGGGAATTGAGTTGTCCTTCTCGTCCGCCTATCATCCCGAGTCCAATGGGCAGACGGAAAGGACGAATCAGACCCTTGAGCAAATCCTGCGGTGCTTGGTTTCTGCTCAGCAGGAGGTTTGGTGTACGTTTTTGCCCCTCGCGGAGTTTGCATTCAATAGCAGAGTCCATCAGTCTACAGGAACTTCTCCCTTCTTCTGTAATTACGGGTTTCACCCTCACTTCGGGACTTTCTCTAGAGTGGATTCAGGGTGTCCAGGGGCCGACTCCATCGTTCAGCATCTGGGGGAGGTGTGGAAGTAGGTACGGCGGTGCATCGTGACGGCTCAACAGTCCCAGAAACGCCAAGCGGACAAACGCCGTTCTCTGGGACCCCCCTTTCAGGTGGGGGACAAAGTGTGGTTGTCCACTCGGAATATCAGGCTCAGGGTTCCGTCTGCTAAGTTGGGTCCTAAGTTTATAGGGCCCTATGAGATCATCGAAGTGATCAACCCGGTGGCCTTTCGGTTGCAACTGCCCCAGACCTTGCGTATTCCCAATGTGTTTCATACCTCCTTGCTTAAGCCATTTGTTCCTTCGGTGGTGGATTCTCAGACCCCTCCGGCTCCGATACTGGTGGACGGTGAGGAGGAGTACGAAATTCAGCATATTATCGACTCTCGTTGGGTTCGTAGTTCCCTCCAGTATCTGATTCATTGGAAGGGTTACGGTCCGGAGGACCAGTCCTGGGTGCCGGCTCGATCCATGCGGGCCGATCGGTTAATTGCGGCTTTCCACCGAAAGTATCCTGGGAAGCCTGGGGGTCCGGTGGCCCCACCTTGAGGAGGGGGTACTGTCATGATTCGCCTCCCTATCCACATGGCTAGGGGGCGGAGCCTTCTCTCTGGCCTCACTTCCGGCCCCTGGATGCCTTAAAAGCTGACACTTCCAGTGAACCAGCGCCGGCTATAAGCTTAGCACTGCTTTGCCTGTGATTGCTGGTCCTGTGAGTGATATCCTGATCTGTCTGTTCCTGTGCCCCCGTGCCCTTGTCTGTGTTCTGTCCCCTGGTTGTCCCTCCTGTCCTGTGTCCCCCCTCATATTTCCCCACTCGGTTGCTTCCTCCGGTACTGACCTTAGCCTGACTTTGACTTCGCTTCTGCTCGCTCCTCTGGTCCTGCATCTGCCCATACGGTGTTTGACCCAGCCTGTCTGACTATTCCTCACATACCCTGCAGTTCTGCCTCTCAGCTGTGCTGATTAGGCAGTGCATGAGAACGCTGTGCATTTCCTTCCTGGTTCTCATTGCTCTGTGTAGTGTCGTCTGCTGCAGAGCTCTGGCTCCCCCTGGTGGCAGCATTACATTTTATTTATATAACGTGTATAAGCGACAGAACTTCTGTCAGGGAGTGTATATACATACATACATATATATCTTTATAGGTATACTAGCTGTAGTACCCGGGCGTTGCCCGGGATAGTAACTGTCTCTCTGTCTCTCTCCCAGTCTCTGTGTGTCGCTGTCTGTCTCTTTCCTTGTCTGTGTTTCTCTCTCTGTATTTGCATCAGTCTGTCTCTTTGCCCGTCCATCTCTTTGCCCGTCCGTCTCTTTGCCCGTCCGTGTCTTTGCCCGTCCGTCTCTTTGCCCGTCCGTCTCTTTGCCCGTCCGACTCTTTGCCCGTCCGTTTCTTTGCCCGTCCGTGTCTTTGCCCGTACGTGTCTTTGCCCGTCCGTCTCTTTGCCCGTCCGTGTCTTTCTCCATCTGTCTCTTTCCCCGTCTGTCTCTTTCCAGGGCTGTCTCTTTCTCCATCTGTCTCTTTCCCCGTCTGTCTCTTTCCAGAGCTGTCTCTTTCCTCGTCTGTCTGTCTGTCTGTCTCTTTCCCCATTTGTCTCTGTCTGTGTCTCTGTCTGTCTGTCTGTCTTTTTCTGTCTCTCTATCCATCTCTCCACCGACATATTACCTCACACATAAGCTTCAACTAACAGTTTATTTTGTTCCTATAGCAACCACTGACAGTTGCTATTAATAACCTATAGCTCAAACCTCCATTCAATTTAATGGCAACAGGATTTTAGAGACTAACTGTAAAGCAGGGGATTACATTTTTCTGTCAAAACATAGTCGACGCTCCCTTGGTCACATGAGGCGTCAGTGCAAAATTTCGTGATTGTAAATGCGACGGTGCGGATTCCTTTAGCGGACATACAAACAAACATAAATACACACACACACATACATACATACACTCAGCTTTATATATTAGATTTTTGAGTAAAATGTAAATTTTTCTTTTATTCTATATTATTATTATTTTATTATTATCATTATTATTATTATTATTATTATTATTATACTATATTATTTATCTAGTATTTTCAGAAAATAAATACAACATTTATTAATTAGAAATTCGGAGACATGTCAGTAGTTTATATTTTTGAGAAAAATGTAAATTGTTCTTTTATTCTATAAAGAGAAAAATCAGAAAAACTGAAAATTTTGCAGTGATCTCTTAATTTTTGCCAGAGCTGTATATATATTCACACACAATATATAGTTGTATAAAAATAAATAGATAATTTAAAAAAATGACGTAGCGCTCCGCGGTATTTTTGATTCTCAGCGCACATAAAGCAGATGGCTGCCACCCACATCTACCTAGCTTTACCTTGGTTGGGAATCAACATACAGGGAAGCCCATTTTTTTTTGTTATTTAAAAAATATAAATTAAAAAAAAATGCGTGGGCTCCTACTGCATTTTTTATTGCTAGCTAAGGGTAACCAATCAGCTACTGGATGCTAACCCACACTCCTTGGTGTTACGTTCACTGGCAATGGAAAGTCCAGCGAAGCCCTTTTTTTTTTTTGTTAAGTTTTTTGCCAAGAAAGCTAAAAAAAAAAAAATGACGTGGGCTTCGCCACATTTTTTTATGCTAGCCAGGTACAGCAGGCAGGTACGGGCTGCCCACAACCCCCAGCTGCCTATTTGTAACCGGCTGGGAACCAAAAATATAGGGAAGCTCTTTTTTTTTTAATTATTTCATGAATTTCATGAAAAAAAAAGAAATGTGTGCTTTGCCCAATTTTTGTGTCCATTCAGGTACAACTAGGCAGCTGGGGATTGGAATCCGCAGCGCAAGATGGCACAAGCTTTCTAGGCCCCCCCACTACGAATTGCAGTCCGCAGCCGCCCATAGAAGCATCATCTTCTGGTGCTGTATCCAACTCTTACAGCAGCCCTGGTGTCAGGTGGCACGCTGGGTAATTAGGGGTTAAAACCAGGTTTGTTTTACCAGCTGGTATGAAGCCCGAGATTCTTAATGTCAGGCCAAGTTTGACCCGGCCATTGAGAATCTCCAATAAAGGGTTAAAAAAAAGACACCACACAGAGAAAAAATACTTTATTAGAAATACACAGTCACGCTTAGGGACTCCATCTTCATTACTCTCTTTCACCCCTTCACAATCCTGGTCTTCTGTCACCAATCTAGCTCTGCTATATCAAACAGCACTGGATGGGAGGAAGAACACCTCTTCTCCCCGTGCAGTCTAATCACTCAATGAGTGAGCAAAAGTTTCGGGTTGGTAAGCGGTGACGTCACCGCTGCCACCGTTGCTATAGTAACCTAATGAACGCGTTACTATAGCAATGGTTATCTCCGATCACCTGATTCCCAGCACCGCTATTCAATGGCTGCATTACAGTGTGTGGCAGCCAATAACTGCATGTGGCTGACTCTGTAAAGAGCACCAACATGCAGGGAGGGAGACCCGAGCATGTGCCCGAGAATCTCGCCGGTACACAGCGTTTGCCGAGTATACCAAGAATACTGAGATGCTCGGGCGAGCACCAAGTACCGGCGAGCATGCTGACACTACAGGACCTTGCATGACGTCATTGTCATGTGACCAGTCTGTAACCAATGAGATAATACAACATTCACACGTGACTGGTCACATACTATGACGTCACGGAAGGCCCTTTGGTTACCGATCGGCACAGTGATGATCGGACTCGGAAGCAGTGGCCGGGAGACAGAATTTGCAGGACGCATAGCGGGACCTGTAAGTATAATGACAATGTTTATTATTAACTGTATTCTTTATTTTACAGCCCCCCCTGCCCCATCATATAACTGTAAAGTCCAAGATCGGTGATCAGACGCATGATCGTGTTATCTCGATCCCGCTCTCGATCTTTACAAAATGATCGGACGAGTCTCCCCGATCCCAAACATCGGGGGGGATCGCCCATCACTAGACAGGAGTAAGCAAATTTCTTCACCATGTCTGTTCTCAGGTCTCAGGGAATGGGAAAAATGTAAGCTGCCATGTGAAGTGGCCTCAGGGGAAGCAATGTCGGAATCCTGAATCCAAGTTTCAGTGAGGGCCTGCCGATTAAGAGAGTGATTGAGAAAGTAGTTGTGAATGTAAGGAAGCTTATTGCATACAAACGGACTGTAGGAGGATATCCTATGGATAGTACACCCCCGGAGACACTGGTTGTTGTATTATGAAAGTGTATTTTATCTGCTGATTGTACAATACCTTTTATGTATTTTAATGTATCATATGTAAGCAGGGCCGCCATCAGGGCATTACTACTGAGACTGGTGTAGGGGGCCCGGTGAAGAGGGAGGGCCCGGCTGAGCTAGTGACAATTACTTAGTTTATTAAGCCCCTGGTCAGCCGGGCCCCCACCCAACACCCGGGCCCCCTCTAGTCACAGCCGCAGCAGAGGACCCGGCAGTGTTGCTTTTGCCACTATACACGTGGCTAATTTGCATCGCATGCAAATTAGCCATGTGTGTCTGAGATAACAGGTATGTAGCTGCATACCCGGTATCTAAGGGGGGGCTGGTGGTGCATCTACTCCGGGCGCAACTGTGAGGGGGGCGCTGTCAGGCTGCGTCAGTGTGAATGTCTGGAAAAACACGTATCCGCTTCCACTCATCCCTGATCTCTACAACCAACTCTCTGAAGCCCAGTGGTTTACCAAACTAGATCTCAGGGGGGCCTATAATCTTATCCGTATTAGAGAAGGGGATGAGTGGAAAACGGCCTTTCTGACGTCAGAGGGGTTATTTGAGAATTTGGTGATGCCTTTTGGTCTAACAAATGCCCCTGCGGTGTTTCAAAATTTTATCCACGATATCTTCTCTGATTTTCTTGGTCGTTTTGTGGTCATCTATCTCGATGACATTTTGATTTATTCTGCCGATAGTGATACGCATATTATGCATGTTTGCTCAGTATTACAGAGATTGCGTGATAACCATCTGTTTGCCAAGCTTGAAAAATGTGTTTTCTCTGTTCAGGAAATAGCCTTTTTGGGTTACTCCTTTCTCGTGATGGGTTTAAAATGGACCCAGGAAAGGTGCAGGCTATCGTGGATTGGGTACAATTCAGGGATATCAAGGCGTTACAACGCTTTTTGGGTTTCGCAAATTATTATCGAAGGTTCATTAAGGGGTTCTCTTAAATTGCCAAGCCATTGACTGACCTTACACGAGCCATTGACTGACCTTACACGGAAAGGGGCAGATCTGCAGAACTGGTCGCAAACGGCTGTCCAGGCCTTTCTTGAGTTAAAGGACCGGTTCATGTCCGCCCCAGTCCTGGTACAGCCTGACCTCGAGGCGCCGTTTGTTGTGGAGGTGGACGCCTCAGAGGTGGGGTTGGGAGCTGTTCTCTCTCAGGGCCCTGCTACTCTGACTAATCTGCGACCATGTGCGTTCTTCTCCAAGAAATTCACTCCGGCTGAGAGGAACTATGATGTGGGTAACCGTGAATTATTGGCGGTAAAGTTGGCATTCGAAGAATGGAGGCATTTTTTGGAGGGTGCTGTTCACCGTATAACTGTCATCACTGATCATAAAAACCTCGCGTATATCGAGTCCGCCAAGAGACTGACGCCTCAACAAGCGAGGTGGGCTCTTTTCTTTTCTAGATTTCATTTTTGTATTACTTTTCGGCCGGGGTGTAAAAACGTGAGGGCAGATGCTCTCTCTCGTAGGTTGGACCCGGTGTCACCTCCTGAGCCTCCTTCCTCCATTCTTCCACGAGGGGTGGTGGTCGCTGCCTTGTCGTCCGAGTTAGAGGCTGAGGTCAGGGAGGCCCAGTCCTCAGCGCCATCTTCCGCTCCAGACACTAAACTGTTTGTCCCTTTGCACCTCCGGTTATGGGTACTTCAAGAGTTCCATGAGTCCGTACTTAGTGGCCATCCTGGAGTTACAGCCACTCGTAGGGCTGATGCTCGACTGTTTTGGTGGCCATCTCTTCACTCAGATGTTGCTCGGTTTGTGTCCGACTGTGCTACATGTGCCCGTGCTAAGGTATGTCGTAACTGGCCGGCCGGGGAACTGGTTCCATTACCTGTTCACAGTGGAGCTGAAGACACGGAAGAAAAAAAATATAGGGTGAGAGGAGGGTATCTATGGAAACAGTTCCCTCCCCCACCCACTCATCCCCCTTACTATTTGTGTACAGAGGATGCGGAGGAGGAAATTTCTTTGGACACAGTATGGGGAGAGAGAGAATGAGGGGGTGATGCATGGGGAGAGAGGATGAGGGGTGGTGCGTGGGGGGAGAGAGGATGAGGGGTGGTGCATGGGGGGGAGAGAGGATAAGGGGTGGTGCATGGGGGGGGAGAGAGGATGAGGGGTGATGCGTGGGGGGAGAGAGGATGAGGGGTGATGTGTGGGGAGAGAGAGGATGTGGGGTGATGCGTGGGGAGAGAGAGGATGTGGGGTGATGCATAGGGAGAGAGAGGATGAGGTGTGATGCGTGGGGAGAGAATGGATGTGGGGTGATGCGTGGGGAGAGAGAGGATGTGGGGTGATGCATGGGAAGTGAGAGGATGAGGGGTAATGTATGGGGAGAGAGAGGATGAGGGGTAATGTATGGGGGGAGAGAGGATGTGGAGCGAACTGGAAATAAATTTTGAGGACACAGAATAAAGAGTGACATGGTATGAGGAGCAAGTGGGCAGGATGGGAAGTGAGGGGAAAAGTATATGGACACACAGGAGGTAGTGAGGAGACAGTAAGGGATGAGAAGAATGTGAGGGGACACAGAATAGAGACTGGGTAGTGGAGGGGGGCGGTATGGAGAAGGGGCAGAATGGGAGGAAAGTGTGAGGCCATAGCAAGGAGGTGGAGTGTGATGAGGGCACAGTATAAAGACTGGGCAGTATAGGTGGACACAGTATAAAGGACAGTGTGAAGAGTATTCTCAGTATGGAAAGAGAGGGAGTGTGGAGGGCATGTACCATAAGAAGGACAGTGTGGGGTCATATTTTGTGCAGAGAACACAATGATGGCCATTATTTATTCTGGGGCACAGCATAGGGCAGATTTTTTTAAATAGAAGTATTATAATCATTTTGCTATTTTTAGGGGCATCGTGTCGGGATGTGCTGCAGAAGACTGGAGAAGATGGACATCTGCAGAGACGAGATGTGAATGTGAAAAGTCATCATGGCATCAGGACAAGATAAAGAATAGAAAGAAATGACTCAGAGACAACGTCATCTATAAGGTACCTGAATGTAAATGTTTATTTGTGATACTCACTGTGTATCATCATTAGGCCTGGGTCCCACTTGTGCATTGCTTCTTATGTGAGTGCAATAGGACCCACACTGAACTCACTGACCTCTCGGTGCAGGTGGCCGGATCTGCTCCGTCCTCTGATAGTGTCTGCGGCCGGGTACTACACAACCGTCTCATTGATAGTAGCCACTATCAGAAGACAGAGCAAATCCGGAACTAACTGAGCACTTCTGGGCACCACCGACACGGCACCTAGAACAGGCAATTGGCTGGGGTGCCAGACCCTGACCAATCAGACATTGGTGACCTATCCTAAGGAGACAGATAATCGCTCTGTGAGCCGAAGACAGGAGCGGGACGATCGCCGGGGGTGGTGGAGGGGCCCGCCAACCCCGGTCCCCGCCTTGCTTCAGCTGGATGTGTGTTGGAGGGTGCATATCCAGCTAAAATGCATCGTGGCTTAGAGAGGATGCCGCACGACGTGGGAGGGTGAGTAAAATGTTTTTTTTTTTATTTTCTTTTTGCGGCAAATATGCCAGGAGGGGCTCAGAAAGGGGACAGAAACCAGGATAAGTACGTACATATATACCAGAATGTGCCAGGGAGGGTGATATATATATATATATATATATATATATACACATACATACCTGGAGGCCCCCAGGATGGGCCATATATTCCAGGATGGGGACAAATAAATCAGAATGGGGACATATGTGCTAGGAAGGGGACAAAAACCAGAATGGGCCCAGGAGGCGGATATATATACTGGAAGGGGGACACACATACCAGGAAGGGCCCAGGATGGGGACATAGGGGTGCATTTCAGTAAATTAGAATATAATCTGTAAGCCATAATCATTAACAGAAATAAACACTTGAAATAGATCACTGTGTGTAATGACTCTATACAATATATGTGTTTCACTTTTTGTATTAAATTACTGAAATAAATTAAACTTTTTGATGATATTCTAGTTTTTAGAGATGTACCTGTATATGCCAGGATGGGCAGTGTGTGTGTGTGTGTGTGTGTGTGTGGATAGTATACAGAGGGTTAGCGTATGTTAGGGATATTATATCGAGGGGCACTGTGTGTGGGTGATATTATATATTGAGGCAGTGTGTGTGGGAGAGATATTCTACACAGGGGTAGAGTATGTGTGGGGATATTATACGTAGGAGCAGTGTGGGAGAGTGTAGAGCGTGTATTATGGAGCGGGACGGTGTAAAAGGTGTGTTATGGAAAGGGACCGTGTAGAGGGTGTATTACGGAAAGAGGTGGTGTAGAGGGTGTATTATGGAGCATGGAGGTATAGAGCGTGAATTATGGAATGAGGCTGTGTAGGTGGTTTGTTATGGTGTTATGGAGAGGGGCGGTGTAGAAGGTGCATTATGGAGTGGGCCGGTGTAGAGGCTGTATTACAGAGAGAGGCTGTGTAGAGCGTGTATTATGGAGTGGGGTGGTGTAGAGCGTGTATTATGGAAAGAGGCGGTGCAGGTAGTGTGTTATGGTGTTATGGAGAGGGGCGATGTAGAAGGTGTTTTATGGAGAGGGGCAGGCGATGTAGAGGGTGTATTATTACTTTTCTGAGGGAAATACTTCATTTTCTGGAACAACTTCAATGGTGCTAAGACCCTTGGACATGACTGTGTGTGTGTGTGTGTGTGTGTGTGTGTTTGTGTGTGTATGTATGTATGTATGTATGTATGTATGTATGTATGTATATATATATATATATATATATATATATAAAATGCGTTTTTCCAAGAGTGGTGGCTGAGTGTGCAAGTTTGCGGGGTGGAGGCGGAGCTGGGGTGGAGCTTGGGTGGAGTCTCAAGGGGGCCCTATAATTTTGCCAGTATGGGGCCCTGAAATTCCTAGTGGCGGCCCTGTATGTAAGTGTTCCTGTGGGTTAATATAGCTACTACTATATGGCACTGGGTCCTCTAAATGCTAGGAGGGAATCCAGATAGAAGTTACAATGGCAGGACTGCAAGGGTTAATGAAGGAAGCCCAGCCCACAGTTTAGGGGGATATGTGTCGCCCTGGGCAAGCCAGGGGACACAGATAACAACACCACTACACCCCTCACTCCAGGTAGGCACACCTGCTAACCAGAAATCCTTGTTGCCTTCCTCCAAGAGTCTGTGATGCACACCAGGGGGTGGGCCAGGCGGTTGGCTCCGCCCACCAAGGAGCTCACAACTCTGGAGGCAGGAAGTAAACCAGGCAGATAGTTCAGGGGAGAGCTGGAGAGAGGAGTTCTGTCAGGGAGGAGGAAGTGGAAGGAGTGAGGAGTAGCCCAGGCAGGGGCTAGAGTAAACAGAGAAGTGAAAGTGGTGAGAGTAAAGAAGCAAGCAAAGTGACAGAAGGACAGAAAGCCTGAGAGCCCAGCTGTGTGTAGGGCTAGAACAGCAAGGTCAGCGACGGCGGTGACTGTCCGGAGTGGGACAGTTCGGAAGTTCCTGGAAGGACCCCGTTGGCTGTGTGCCCGGTGGTCTGGAGCAGTGTTCCGAAGGACAGTCAGCACCAGGGCAGGGGCCTCTCGGACCCCGGCAAGGCTAGGAGTCGCCCAATTTGCCGAATCCGTCAGCGAAGGGGACGCAGATCCCTCAGCAACAAAGTCCCGATTGACGGCAACAGCCCGACCATTAACGGGGAGACACCGCCACCGCCAAGGCACCAGTTTCCCCAGGGCCAGCGCCTGCGGGCAAAGTGTAGAGCTCCTCCGGCCCAGATTGCAGTCGGGGAGCGGGTAACCGGAGGGAATCCACCGATACCACCAGACCACACAGGTGCAAGGAAGAGAGAAGTCACCGCCACCTACCGGGAGTGCAGGTGCAGCCGTCTGTGGGACCGTCCTACCAGCCGTTGGTTTACCGTACAAACTGTGTCCGTGTCAGGCTGAGTGAGTACCATAGTGCCGCAAGGCACAGCGCTGCCCCCGCGTCCCTGCGCCCTCCAGGCCCTACACTTTACATCTCTTCACCGGGCCCCGGGATCACCAACCCCTACCCACGGAGGGGCAACACAACACCTGGCTGCTCCCATCACCATCCCCGGGACCCTCACACTGAGCAGCGGTGGTGCCATCACCACAACCGTGGGTGGCGTCACGAACTATAATCCCAACAAACAACCCCCTTTTCACTCACGGGCGAGGAGTGCCGCTCGAGACACCCCGGGATCCGGCCCGCAGCTCGAGCCACCAGGAGCAACTGCCGGACCCGAGCAGAAGGGGTGAGCGCGGTGTGCTGACACCCTCCTCCCCGCCCGCGACAACTTGGCGTCACGAACAGGATCTTACCGCTCTGCCGTCAGGTAGAGGTGCGCCTTGTTACCGCCGGAGGCATCCGGCGGAAAAATTTGAGAAGCCGCCATCTTTGGCGCGAAAAGTTCCCGCTCGAGCGTCTTCTCGAGCAGTAGAAGCGCGGAGGCCAAAACCCCGCCCCGAGAGAGGAGGGGCCGGAAAGAGCTAAGGGGGACGCGATGGCGGCTGGCGGCATGTAGTCGCCGCTATAACAGCAGGGACGCCAGGACCTTGCCAGAATACCGTTCCTGGAAGCAAACAGTGGAGATACCATGTGGATGCCGTCCCGAAACACCGTGGCCCCCGCACCGGGAACCGCAGCGTGGGTGGAAATCCGGACCGCGCAGCTCCACCTAAGGCTGCAGGTCAAGATGCAGCTCCTCATGGAGGAGTGGGAGACCGACATGGCGGACGTTGTGGCAGCCGTGCGGAGACGCGAGGAGGAAGCGGAGGAAGGGAGGGTGAGTGACCCACGCCCCTATGTCCCGGAGGGACCGGTCGCTGCGGCTGAGGGACCCGGTCCAAGCCCTCTCCCCCCGTTGCCTCCTTCGCCACCCGTCCCGGAGGCCGTGACCCCGCCACTAGGCCCGCTACCACCGCAACCGGTAGCGATACCCAGCCCGTCCGCCCCAGCGGACCGACCTGTAGCCGGAGCCCGAAGCCAGCCGGAGGCATTGCCATGGAAGGCCCCGAAGAGTGTGCCAGAGACAGTCCCCGAGCAGTTCCCCGAGCCGGAGCCGATGACCCGCTCCGAGCCGAAGGCCCAACTGCGGAAAGCCCCTGTGCCCATCCCCCACACCTCGGCTGAGGTGGCGCCGGGTTGTTGCTGCAAGGCAGCGCCCAAGGCCATGACACCGCGGGATACGCCGCCCACCTTTCTGACAGTGGGTAACGTACTGGATGTCCCGCGGGGCTCAACCCGTGCGCCGGAGCCATACTGGGACAGGGAGCCGACCAAGCTGGGCCTGGAAATCGCGGAGAGGGAGCGAAGAAAAGCCGAGCTGGTAGCCCGAGCCATCCGGGAAAAGGAGAACCTGCGGCAAGCGACCTTCCGTGTCCGGGGCCCGTTCTACGAGGGGCAGGTGCGGCGCTTCGATATCCGCCGGGGCTACGGGTTCATATACGAACCGGGCCTGGAGGCCGAGGTGTTTGTAGCCCGGCGGGATGTGCATGCCCATCTGCCCGAGGAGCATCCTGGCCGCAACCTAATACCAGGGGACATGGTGCGTTACACTCGGCACTGCGGAGAGAGGGGGTGGTTTGCCCTGGACGTAAAGCTGAAGGGCAGCCCGGAGAGCAAGGTGAGCTCTGCACCCCCTCCCTCGGAGGAAGCAGCAGCAGGACCGGAGTAGGGCAGCGGATGCCCGTCGCACCGTCCCCCGTTGGGACCACCACTGAGTTGTTTGTTGTTTGAAAGTTTTGAAAAATGAAAAATGATTTACCGAAGTTTACCTGATTGTCTGCAGTGATTAGTAACCGGCAGGAGCCGGCACCGTTGTCCCCGTGGGGACCGTTTAAAGTTTAAAAAAAAAATGCATGGGAACTAGCCATGGACAAGCCCGTGAACTCTGCAGGGCAACCACAAACGTTAGTGGCTTGTAAATATGTTGGGTACCGTTACCGTTTCCGCAAGGCCGCCTCCGGAGAGGCAGGTTGGAGGGAGGGCCCTGAGCAGAGCAGGCCAGGGCCCAGCCACCAAAGGGACCGGTGGCTACCCTCTGGAGGGAAGGACAGATCCCGCTCGGGTGACTTGTGCTGGACTGTGGGTCAAGGGGTGCTGCCTGGGTTTTAGGGGCAGCATCAGGGCCAGGTTGCTTGGGTGGGAGAGAGCGGAAACCGTGACCGTACACCGTTGAAACGTTAAAAGTAAAATGTGCCTCCCGTCTTGGGAAGAGATGATTAAAAATGTTATTTATGTTATGTTAAACCCTGTTATCCCCTTTTTACAGAAAAATAAAACCGGTGTAGGACGGCAGCCCGCGGACGGTCTGCATTTTGCTAAGGGGGAATGTGTCGCCCTGGGCAAGCCAGGGGACACAGATAACAACACCACTACACCCCACACTCCAGGTAGGCACACCTGCTAACCAGAAATCCTTGTTGCCTTCCTCCAAGAGTCTGTGATGCACACCAGGGGGTGGGCCAGGCGGTTGGCTCCGCCCACCAAGGAGCTCACAACTCTGGAGGCAGGAAGTAAACCAGGCAGATAGCTCAGGGGAGAGCTGGAGAGAGGAGTTCTGTCAGGGAGGAGGAAGTGGAAGGAGTGAGGAGTAGCCCAGGCAGGGGCTAGAGTAAACAGAGAAGTGAAAGTGGTGAGAGTAAAGAAGCAAGCAAAGTGACAGAAGGACAGAAAGCCTGAGAGCCCAGCTGTGTGTAGGGCTAGAACAGCAAGGTCAGCGACGGCGGTGACTGTCCGGAGTGGGACAGTTCGGAAGTTCCTGGAAGGACCCCGTTGGCTGTGTGCCCGGTGGTCTGGAGCAGTGTTCCGAAGGACAGTCAGCACCAGGGCAGGGGCCTCTCGGACCCCGGCAAGGCTAGGAGTCGCCCAATTTGCCGAATCCGTCAGCGAAGGGGACGCAGATCCCCCAGCAACAAAGTCCCGATTGACGGCAACAGCCCGACCATTAACGGGGAGACACCGCCACCGCCAAGGCACCAGTTTCCCCAGGGCCAGCGCCTGCGGGCAAAGTGTAGAGCTCCTCCGGCCCAGATTGCAGTCGGGGAGCGGGTAACCGGAGGGAATCCACCGATACCACCAGACCACACAGGTGCAAGGAAGAGAGAAGTCACCGCCACCTACCGGGAGTGCAGGTGCAGCCGTCTGTGGGACCGTCCTACCAGCCGTTGGTTTACCGTACAAACTGTGTCCGTGTCAGGCTGAGTGAGTACCATAGTGCCGCAAGGCACAGCGCTGCCCCCGCGTCCCTGCGCCCTCCAGGCCCTACACTTTACATCTCTTCACCGGGCCCCGGGATCACCAACCCCTACCCACGGAGGGGCAACACAACACCTGGCTGCTCCCATCACCATCCCCGGGACCCTCACACTGAGCAGCGGTGGTGCCATCACCACAACCGTGGGTGGCGTCACGAACTATAATCCCAACAAACAACCCCCTTTTCACTCACGGGCGAGGAGTGCCGCTCGAGACACCCCGGGATCCGGCCCGCAGCTCGAGCCACCAGGAGCAACTGCCGGACCCGAGCAGAAGGGGTGAGCGCGGTGTGCTGACACCCTCCTCCCCGCCCGCGACAGATATAGGAGGTAGGATTTCCTGGGTTTAGTTAGTAACTGTTAGAGATGGAGAAAAGCAAGTAGTAGAATATGTGGTGGACCATAAACAGGCAGAATATTGCGCAGGAAGAAGATAGAAGTTGGTGACCGACAACAGATTGTTGCAGAGCGGTGCATGGGTGTTATATATCAGCAGTGCCATCATGATCAGCAGGCAGACTGAAGTACTGTGCCACTGTTACTGCTAGTTCTGGGGTCTTCGGATGCAAATCCAGGGTAGCCTTTGCTCATAGAAGAAGCCATTTGCCTAGACTCAGAGTAGAGAATCTGTATACTCCTAGAAGCTGGTAGGACTCTGTATATTGCCATTATGGGAAGAACCGTTCTGCACTGTGTAACCATGCCTGTAAAGAACTTGTTCCTGTCCGCTGGAGAAGAATCTTGGAGTAAGAAAACTGTTTCCAGTAAAGTTAAAGTGTTTTACATCAATCCTGAGTGTCTTTGTGATTCCTCTGGACAAAGACCAGCAGCCTGTGAACTGAACCTGCAACCCTCAGAAAGCGAGAAGATGTGACTTCTGGCACTTACACCAGAGTGCCTGAAGAGAAGCGGAGTAAAGATGAGGCGCTGCAAATAAGCTGTGATGACTGATGTAAAGAGATGAAAAATCAAGATGGCGGATGGCAGCGTGATCCCCAACATGGCGTCGGTGTGCAGTTTGAATGAAGAAAAGCCTGCTCTCTGTGGGAGGAAACAGTGCCCAAGGGCGCAAAAACATACCTGGCCACCCACACAAAAGGAAAGTACCGTGGAGAAGGTCCATCTGGAAAGGGGTGGCCCTTGCAGAAGAGGAATGCCCTGGAAGACTAGGGTTCAGGCCTGTGAAAGAAGCTTCTGTGAGGCGGAGGTGCGAGAGCCCAGAAAACACTTGTCGGTGAATAGATTCCAGTGTGCATCAGAGGTGTGGCTGTGGGCGTGGCCGAGAAGATGGATGAGTGACGCGGCAGGGCCACGACGCCAGAAGAAGTGGGCGTTAAGACGCAGGCAGCACGCATCCCCAAGGCAGCCGGCGCCATTTTGTGAGATTAGAGTGTGGCGCCCCTGACCTAGTCAGGCACCACTGAGTACTGCACCCATACTGGGACAGTGCTTCCAGGTAATTCCAAAGGCCAGAATGAGGTGTATACGCACAGACACATAGCAACCAGGTCTCCCACACCATTAGATGGGACCCTTGGGTAGCCTCTAGAGGAGACTAGCCTTCAATTCTTGTCAAGGGGTATAGTGGAGGGGCTGGAAGCTAAGCTTCAGAGGCTGACAGGAAAGAAGTGGAGCGAGCCAGTCTGGTAGCAGTGAGCGGCGGTTGCTAGGAGACGCACACGCTAGTCAGACCCTGCATGTGGAGTAGCCGTTAGCGGGTGAGAACGGTTACCAGTTAGTCAGTCAGAAAGACACCTGAAGAGAGGCAGTAGAGTACGGGGACTTGCTGGTGACTAGGCACGCACGGGGAACAGGTCCCTAGAGTAGACGTCCATTTATTGATCTGCTAAACTTGCCTGTGAGGGGACTATAGGTACCTCACCAACCATACAGAGTCCGAGACTCAGCAGCAACGCGGGGACCCATAAGGAGACAGAGCTTGAAGCCATCTCACCTGGTCCACGCTGCCGGCAAATGGGCCAAAAAGGGAGAAAAGGCAGTAGCGACTCCCTGGATAGACCTCACGATATTTCAAGTCAGGGGTTATCATAACAAAGAAGTGCTGGGAAGGCGAGTTAATGGTTACCCTCAGATCGGCCTGAAGGAGTTCCTGGTTCTACCTGGTTTGTCTCAGCATCGCCCAGGTTACCTCACGATAACAGCAAAAGTGAGTAAAAACAAGTTGAAAGACTTTCCGGACTGAGCCTGAGTTATTCTGGAACCTGTTGTTCTACACATCCGAGCCCCTGGGGCCAGCCTTACTCACGGGAGGCCATATCATCTGACTGCAGACTCCATCAGCCCCAGACGCTCATTAAATTTGCAGCGGCGGTCACCCATATCCCTGACCGCAAACCGTGAGTGGGGTCACGACTCATATATATATACAAAACCAACATACCTGTTGCCAAATATACCCAAAAGAAGACCCTATGGCGTCCCTGAAGGTGGAGTGATGTCCCTGGGGCGACTATGGCAGGTGGGCTTCACAAGAGCAGAGTGTACAGACAGAGCGCCGGCTGCTGCAAGTACGGAGGAGAGCATTAACCGTCTGGTGACCCCAGGTGCTCCAGGCAGAGACTGATGGAAGGCGATGGGAGCAGAGTCTGTTTATGTCTCCTGGAATATGGTGCCGTATCTGGCACTGGGCCTGGTATGTAATGCGTTTCAGGTCCAGTGCTGGAGCAGGGCCCCTACTGTAGAACCTCTGGAGGGGACAGTGGCTTCAATGGACACCCCGGTGAGCCGGTCCAAACCCCCTGGACATGTCAACCTTAGAGCTAACAGAGTTGGAGGAAGAGGAGGAGATAAGCCTGACACCAGCTCCATCCTGCGCATCCTCAGCAGAAATAGCCCAGAGCCACGCTACCGCGCAGAATACTACACCCTCCTTCCACACCCATGTCCTGGCACAGCATCGAGGTCCGGCCTGCTGGGCCCCAACCCCCTCATGGCCATAAAATCAGTCATTTGAGTGGGAGTGGGCTAGGTGGAACCCCATCCCCCTAGCCAGTGTAGACTTCCCCAGGGCCAGATACCAAGGTGACCTGGCTAGCGTTGAGGAGCGCCTGCGGGCAGATACCCTGGCCCGTGAGTGAATATCTGGTTCCAAGGCACAGAATTTCTTTGAGCAGTGCACAAGAGGAAGGGTGGTGCATTTCTCTCAGCGGAGAGGATATGGATTCATTGCGGAGGAGTGAACAGGGGATCAAGTGTATTTGAAAAAGGTTGATAATTAAAAGACCAGAATGGCCTACAAACCTCCACACCCTGTACGTTGGGGAGAAGGTCATGTTCATGAAACTGTTGTGCCGCAAATGCTGGTACGCGGTTGGGGTCACCCGTCCTGCTATCAAAGAAGAAGCCAAGCAGTGGGAACAAGAGGCAGATGATGAACGACAACTAGGGTTGAACTAGATGGACTTAGGCGGGCTTTGCACGTTGCGACATTGCAAGCCGATGCTGCGATGTCGCACGCGATAGTCCCCGCCCCCGTCGCAGGTACGATATCTTGTGATAGCTGGCGTAGCAAAAATTATCGCTATGCCAGCTTCACATGCAGTCACCTGCCCTGCGACCGTCGCTCTGGCCGTCGACCCGCCTCCTTCCTAAGGGGGCGGGTCGTCCGGCGTCATAGCGATGTCACACGGCAGGCGGCCAATAGCGGCGGAGGGGTGGAGATGAGCAGGATGTAAACATCCCGCCCACCTCCTTCCTTCCGTAGAGCCGGCGGCGGCAGGTAAGGTGAAGTTCCTCGCTCCTGCGGCGTAACACACAGCGATGTGTGCTGCCGCAGGAACGAGGAACAGCATCGTACCTGTCGCGGCAGCATAATTATGGAAAAGTCGGAGCCTGCACCGATGATACGATAACGACGCTTTTGCGCTCGTTAATCGTATCATCTAGAATTTACACACTACGATGTCGAAAGTGACGCCGGATGTGCGTCACTTTCTATTTGACCCCACCGACATCGCACGTGCGATGTTGCAACATGCAAAGCCGCCCTTAGAGTCTCCCTTCAACCTTAAAACTATGAGCTATGACATAAGGTGTAGGGCCAAGGAAGCAGCTGAGGTGGCTGACGTAGAAGAGGATAAGTTGAAGGGGGCTGGAGCCAGCTGTACAAAAGATCTTAGTACTCACACCACTAGGGATATCGTGGTGGGACCTTCCAGGCCACTGTCCCCAGACTTGAAGGCGCAGCCGGTGACCTCTTCATGTCTGAGAACTATGGGACACAGCTATTCCTAAATAGAGCCACTGTTGGAGAAGTCCTGCTGGATCCAGAAGAGGAGGCGGACCGCAGGAGGAATCCGGACCACCTCTGGATGTGGCAGCGCACTGTGTCTCTCAGGTCATTCGAGGCCAGGAAGAAGGAAGCTGGCAGCCAGGAAGAAAAGGCCTGAGATAGCCAGGAAGCTGCCGGTGTTATGTTAAGCCCCAGGGAGGGGTTTGTTCTGAAGCACCCCTCCCTCTGTTCTGAGTTGGAGGCTAGGAGCCTCTGTTGCGCTTGGATATGTTGCCTTGTTGGCCGGAATCGGCCTGAGTTTGCTGAGGAGGGATATTGAAATGCCCCTTGTGGCCGGAAGAAAACAGAACTTTATGTTTAATTTTTGTTGTTTTTTTCACCTTGTCCATCCAAGTTCTGTGCATGTTTTGCTTCTCCCTGCTGGATTTAGGACTACCGCTAGCCCACGAGCTTGAGGAGGACTGTACCCTTGGCCCAGGACTTGCACCATAGCTCTCAGAGAACTTGCTCCATGTCTGCCCCAAAGGACTTCATCCTTATGGACTTAATCCAGAAAAGTCCCTAAGGGACTGAACCCAGTCCTGTGTGGCGGAGACAGGGGAAAAGAGAAACAGAGGACCCAGTGTCAAGAAATGGGACGTTGATAAAATGCTACACCTCCAGAGCTGTTTGGAAGATGTTTTTGTGTTTTAAGATTTCTACCCTTACTGTTGCAGCTGGTGGGAGAGATGGACACTTTGGTGGTAAAGAGACTGTACCCTTAAATGTAAAGGGTAACTAATGTTGGCTCTCGGGCCGATGTTTTTATGCCATTTTGTCTTGCAGGTCTCTGCTTGGTCGAGGATAACCAAGGTTAAAGAGGGGAGGGATGTAGAATCATGTCCTACGGATAGTACTCCCCAAAGACACCGGTCGTTGTATTATGAAAGTGTATTTCATCTGCTGATTGAGCATTGCCTTTTATGTATTTTAGTGTAACACGAGGCTCCGCCCCCCACACATTATCACACGAGGTTCTGTCCCCCCCATATTACCACATGCGGCACTTCCTTTCTATGTAATTCAACCACTTCAACTAAGGTAAACGTACATTTAATTACATCCACATTCTCCCAAATAAAATGAGCCAATAGGAGTCACCAGGTCCATCTCACAGGCCGCAGGAAAACCGGACAACGATGCAGTAGCTGCTTGACAACAACAATATAGCCAAAATCGTAGGATTGCTTATCAACAACGACCACCTGAGCAGATTGATAAGGACAGTGAGAGTGTCACGCTGTACTCTAAGCTGTACAATAGCAGTACAGCGCAGTAATGTGGGACTGAGAGGATTCCTGAAACTATCTGAGAAGGTAGTTAGCTGGTAAACCACTAGGGGGCGTAAAAGTGGAGGAAACGTATGAGCAGTGAATTCCCTAGCAGAGGTAATATTAGTCAAGCCCACCAGATGGCAGTAGAATCATCTGTAACGTTGCGCCCTGCAACGTGGGGGTTTCACTCGCTTGCAGCGGTGTGAGGTAGCTTCAGCAACACACGTACACAGTCTCTTCATAGAAATTCTGGCAGTTTATTAAAAACACTCAACATAAACTGCCCTCAAACATAAACAATAAGTCCATAATGGAAGTTTAGCAACTTCCCCACTCTCTGGCACTTGCCAGCGTACAGCTCTAGCCGAGGTTCCTTCCAGCACCCAGGGCCCTCTGCAGACCCCTGTCTGTCTCTCCTCCTGGAGAGAGTCGGCCCTACAGCCCTGGCCTGGCCGCACTCACCTCAGACTCAATATCAGAGCCTTGTGATCAGCCTCCATGCAGGCTGAAACACCCAAAGCTCCCGGCTCTGCTCTAACTTGTTTCCAGTCCACACACTGGACATCTAGAGCCAGCCTCTCTCTAGACTGCCCTAGACACACTTCCTCCTGGGTTCAGAGACAGGATTGCTTTAACCCCTGGAGCCACACCCACAGGTGGTAAGGAGTGTGTAATCAGCATCACACACCCTTCCATGGCTCTACATGTAATGCAATCCTGTGGAACCACAGGTCCCAGCCAGCTTCACATTGCAGAGCACCCACGCTTCTGCAAAACATACCGGCCCTTTGTAATACAGCCGGTTGATACCTCACACATCAGAAAGCCGTGTCACAACATGAGGTCTTGTAAATACACAAGGGCAAAGTCTAAACGTAGTCAGAGGGAAGCAAATAGTCAGTAGCCGGGAAATCAGAGCCTAGAAGCGAGGGGGAATGGGAAGACAAGACAGAATTAAGGTAAACAGATAAGGAACGAACAGGGAGACAGCGGGAGAGACACTGATGGAAACAGACAACAAAGGAGGTTAACAGGTCAGGTCAACACGGAGGTCAGTAGGGGGCAGGGCAGACAACAGGTCACTCAAGAGCAGAACACAGCAAAGCCAGAAATATCACTGGCGAAGTCCAAGAGAAACAGTGCCCTAATAAAGCAGCCTGACCTCCAGAACGAGGCAGGAAGGATTAACCCCTAACGTGACCTGCATCAGAAGTGAAACTAAAAAAAAGGCTCAGCTCCAGCTGAGCCAGGAGTCAATCATGACAGAGAGATATCACAAGGTTTATATCAACCGAGCGACAGAAAGAAGGGAAGCTGATACATATACCCAGCGTCAACGAAGAATGAATTTGACACCTGTGGAAGTTGAAATCAACAATGCCCATTGACGTAAACTGCTACCACCTTTGAGGTATGCAGCAAGAAATCCAGAGAATATACCCAGTGAACACCACGTGGGAAAGCGAGACGTTATGTGTAGTGATTGCGGTGCATCTCACTTTCAGAAAAAAAATTACACAGTGCAAAGTTTGCGTCGTGCTGCGGAAGTGGTACCATACACTTGTGAATTAAATGAATATCCTCAGCCGTTTCAAGCGTGGTTAACTGAAGATACGAACGAGGCAAACAATTATAGAAAGAACATCAGAAAGTACAACAGTGCTTTTGCCTTTTTATTTTAATCACAAAATTCCCGTATTAGTATTATTTCCCCACTACGTGGAAAAGGTTCACACTATAACAATACGCACCATAGTCTGATTACATTTCTCAGATCAATGAAGCTATAGAAAAAAATAAATATTTTAAATATTAATTTTTATTTGAACATTATTAAAAAAAATCATACAAAATATAAAATTTTA
This sequence comes from Anomaloglossus baeobatrachus, assembly GCF_048569485.1. Lineage (NCBI taxonomy): Eukaryota > Metazoa > Chordata > Amphibia > Anura > Aromobatidae > Anomaloglossus > Anomaloglossus baeobatrachus. The sequence continues at coordinate 326,700,267 of NC_134354.1, forward strand.
ATCAGAATTCCACAGAAATACAATCAGAGACATAGATGTGAGTCAAAGACAAAATAAAAGAATATATTTTAGAGTAGAAAAAATTAAATAAATATATGAATAAATATAACTATAAAATCATAATTTGTAAAGTACATTATATTAATTACATATATTAACCAATTTTAAACACCATGTATACAAAGAATTAATCCATGCACTCAAAAGCATATCAAAACATGTATTAAGGTATAGCAACCATGCTAAACCAGCCCTATATTGCAATCTTAGTATGCTGCCAGAAAGTGCTAAGTGCTGTGCCTAGATCACTGATAGTCAAAAGCCTGTTGTTAATTTTGTAAGATGTGCTAGGTGTATGTTACTCCCTGTTTTAAAGTGACAGACCCGGCCGTAATCACTGAATAACTATAGGAGACATAAACAGCATGACACCCTGCAAATACTTACAGTGACTCAATCCACGTCCCGTCACCCCAACATATGTTTCGCCTTTTCTTCTTCGGGGGGGAAGGAAAGGCGAAACATATGTTGGGTTTTATAATTATTTGCTTTAGTAGCAGT